>NC_051157.2:131673615-131728615 GCF_013339745.2 Dermacentor silvarum
GGTAAAGAGGACGGCTAGGAGCCGACAGCTGGCACCAATGCAAAGAGAAGTTAAAGAGTTGTTTGGCCAACCAGCCGGCCGTAAAATTGCCGCAAAGCAGGAACTCGCCTCCCGTGCCCAAACCCCCACAGAGTCCTATGTTTCGTATATCCAGGACGTGCTGGCGCTTTGTCGTAAAGCCGATCACGACATGACTGAAGGTGAGAAGGTCGGGCACGTGCTGAAGGGAATCGCTGACGATGCCTTCAATCTGCTCATGTGCAAAAGCTGTTCTTCAGTTGATGCTATCATAAAAGAGTGCCGACAATTCGAGCAGGCCAAAAGCCGCCGCGTCCTGCAACCATTCGCCAGACTTCCAAATACTGCCGCAACGTCGACGTTGTGAAGATCAGCCCACACAGCAGCATGCGTCGCCATCAGAGGACGTGGTGCGAATCGTCCGACGTGAACTGGAAGCGATGGCGCCCGCAGCTTTCTGTTCGCGTCGCCTTGACGCTACCCCTCTTTCAGTTCCCCTCGTTCAAGCCATTGTTCGTCAGGAACTTGAAAGCATGGGTTTACATTCTGTCTGTGCTGTCGCCAACCCCAGAGCCAACGAACGCCCTTCTACTCTGTATGATCCACCGCGACGCTTCCCTCCGCGTTATCGCAACCCGACTGAGTGGAGAACTGCGGAGGACCAGCCGATATGTTTCACCTGTCGCCGTATAGGTCATGTCGCCCGATACTGTCGCAACTCGTGGCCCTCAACACCTCGCACGCCGACCAACCTGAACCGTTTTTATGGAAATTCCCGCCGTGTTTCGCCCTCCGCCGAGTCTAACAGTGCCGACAACTCTGTCAGGAACACGTGGTACAGTCGCTCACCATCGCCTCGCGGACACCAGTCTCGTTCACCACAAACACGTCGGCCATCTTCCCGTTCGCCGCGGCCACGTCGCCTTTCGGCCCCTGTGGCTTTCAACCGCGTTCTTTCGGAAAACTAAGAACCGCAGCCCTCGGAGGTGGTGCTGCATTGACAACTACTGCAGCAAATCCTCTGTCTGTGCCCACAAAAAGAAGTATAATTGACGTTAAAGTAGACGGCGTACCTGTCAAAGCACTCGTCGACACTGGAGCCCACATATCTGTCATGAGTGCTAGCCTACGTAGACGTCTAAAGAAGATCCTCACCCCAGCAACTGCACAAGTGCTTCGTGTAGCCGACGGTGGCGTGCTGGTTGTTCTCGGAATGTGTACTGTGCGTTTAAGTATAGCCGGCCGCTCTACTTCTGTTCTCTTTGCTGTGATCGACAACTGCCCTCACGACGTACGTTATCCTTGGGTTGGACTTTTTATCCAACCATTATGCTCTCATCGACTGCGCAACCGGCGTCCTTCAGTGGGAACTGCCTCAACTTGCCGATGCTCCAAGCACCGCGCCACGCGCCTGTGCTCGCTTCAAGATGTGCGTCTGTCACCCGAGGCAGTCACTTACGTCGCTTTGACCGCACAGCCACAGGTTCCTGACGGTGACTATGTGCTTCGCCCCATCGTCGACGTGCTTTTGAACCGAAACGTTGCTGTTCCGCGTACGCTGATCACGGTTACGAATAATGACGTCGTTCTCCCGCTTCTGAACTTCAGCCTGTGCCCTCAAGTGCTTCCGGCCGGCATGTTCTTGGCCAGCATTTCTAGTACGTCCGAATTTGACATTGAAAGTATGGATGCCGAGAGTGGATTATTAGCACCAATTGCAGCTCACAGCTCTGGTTCTTTCACGGATGACTTCGCGAAAATGATTGCACCTGACCTCACCTCTGCTCAGGCTAAGGACCTCCGTCTCCTGCTAGAATCGTACAGTGACATCTTTGATTTCGGCGACCGCCCTTTCGGCCAAACATCTGTTGTTCACCACCGTATAAACACTGGAGACATGAATCCTATTCATCGGCGTCCCTATCGTGTTTCACATGCTGAACGTAGAGTAATCCAATCAGAAGTGGACAAAATGCTCCGGAAAGGGGTCATCGAGCCATAAGCCAGTCCTTGGGCTTCGCCAGTCGTCCTTGTAAAGAAAAAGGATGGTACCTGGCGTTTTTGCGTCGACTATCGCCATTTAAACAAGATCACGCGAAAAGACGTCTACCCATTACCACGCATCGATGACGCCTTGGACTGCTTACACGGAGCTACATACTTCTCGTCCATTGATCTTCGATCCGGCTACTGGCAGATTTCTGTTGATGAAATGGACCGCGAGAAGACTGCCTTCATAACACCTGATGGTTTATATCAGTTCAAAGTGATGCCTTTTGGCCTATGCAATGCTCCTGCGACATTTGAACGAATGATGGACTCTCTTCTGCGAGGCTACAAATGGACCACCTGTCTTTGTTATCTTGACGACGTTATTGTTTTTTCTCCCACGTTCGGCAGCCACCTTACGCGACTCGCTGCAATTCTTGCGGTCATCCGAAAAGCCGGCCTTCAGCTGAACTCAACGAAATGTCAATTCGGGCGCCGTCAGATTACCGTGTTGGGACATCTCGTTAACGCAACCGGTGTGCAACCAGATCCGGATAAAGTTCGCGCCGTTCGCAGTTTCCCTGTGCCTCGTTCTGCTTCTGGCGTGCGCTGCTTCATCGGCCTGTGTTCTTACTTTCGGCGTTTCGTCAAAAACTTCGCCGACGTTGCTCGCCCTTTGACAGATCTTCTCAAGAAGAATACGCCTTTCTCATGGGGCCCGGAGCAGGCTCACGCGTTCGCCGCTCTCATCGGTTTTCTGACCACCCCTCCCATACTTGCCCACTTTGATCCATCTGCACCGACCGAAGTCCACACTGACGCCAGCGGCCACGGCATCGGTGCTGTTCTCGACCAGCGGCAGAATGGTACCGACTGCGTGATAGCTTACGCCAGCCGCCTGCTGTCACCTTCTGAGAGGAATTACTCCATCACCGAGCGTGAGTGCTTGGCTTTAGTGTGGGCTGTCGCCAAGTTCCGGCCATATTTGTACGGCCGCACGTTTTCGGTCATTACAGACCATCATGCCCTCTGCTGGCTGTCTTCCCTCCGGGACCCGACAGGACGGCTTGGTCGCTGGGCTTTGCGGCTCCAGGAATTTTCTTTTATTGTCATCTACAAGTCTGGACGTCTGCACAAGGACGCTGACTGCCTCTCTCGTCATCCCGTGGATCCTCCTGATCCTGTTGCACATGATCCGGAGACCTGCGTGTTGGCTTTCACTGACATGTGCGACATGCGCGCTGAACAACATCGCGACGAGTCCTTGCAGGCCATCATCGCCGGAGTGCAATCTGGCAGCACCGACGGCCCGTGCCGCATGTACGTGCTGCACGACGGCATCCTCTACCGCCGCAATATCAACCCTGAGGGCCCTGAGTTTCTCCTTGTCCTTCCTCGTCATCTACGATCCGTCGTTCTCGAGCAACTTCACGATGCACCAACGGCGGAACACCTTGGAGTTTTGCGCACATACGACCGCGTACGACGCCGGTTCTCCTGGCCGGGACTCTACCGCTCTGTGCGTCGTTATGTCGCAACTTGCGAATTGTGTCAGCGCCGGAAAAAACCTCCCCTGCCACCTGTCGGACGACTCCATCCAATTGAAGTTCCCTCTGAACCTTTCTATCGCGTAGGCCTTGACCTGCTTGGCCCTTTTCCGACGACGACTCGAGGGAATAAGTGGATCGCCGTCGCTACCGATTACGCGACACGCTACGCGATAACCAAGGCGTTGCCGACTAGTTGCGCAACTGACGTCGCAGATTTTCTCCTCCATGACGTCATCCTCCACCACGGTGCACCTCGACAGTTACTAACCGACCGCGGCCGCTCGTTCTTGTCCCGAGTTGTTGACGACCTCCTCCGCTCTTGTGCCACAGAGCATAAGCTGTCCACCGCCTACCACCCACAAACGAACGGTCTTACGGAACGTCTCAACCGAACACTCACAGAGATGATGTCGATGTACGTCTCCAATGATCACCGCGACTGGGACGCCACGCTGGCCTACGTGACATTCGCGTATAACTCGTCCAGACATGACACCGCAGGATATTCACCCTTTTATCTTTTGTATGGTCGCGACCCCACATTGCCATTTGACACCATCCTACCTTCTGTGCCACGTGTTACAACTGAGTACGCTCGTGAAGTCATCTATCGCGCTCACATGGCGCGTCAAGTCGCCCGATCTCGTCTATTGGCATCGCAGGATATACAAAAAGAGCGGTACGATCGCCGCCATCGCGACGTTAAGTTCGCCCCAGGTGCTTGGGTGCTCCTCTGGTCACCATGTCGTCGTGTCGGTCTCTCCCAGAAGCTTCTCTCTCGCTACACAGGGCCTTATGAAGTCCTACGTCAGGTTAACGACGTCAATTATGAGATCTCGCCGTTACAGTTTGATCCGTCCTCAAGTCCGACGCCAGTTGACATCGTGCACGTTTCGCGGTTGAAGCCATACTTCGCTCGCAGTTCTTCGCCTGACATGCGCCGAGACGGCGCTTCAGCACCCGGGGGTCCTGTTACGGAAGGATAGGAGAAAAGAAAAGAAGAAGATCGAGAGACACTGGCTGCTTCGTGTTGTTGCTGGTCAGCTATCTTGACCGCACTAACTCTACTTGTGTATATATTGTAAGTACATCCAGCTTATACTCGCAACATCCCCGTAACACACACACACACACACACACACACACACACACACACACACACACACACACACACACACACACACACACACACACACACACACACACACACACACACACACACACACACACACACACACACACACACACACACACACACACACACACACACACATATATATATATATATATATATATATATATATATATATATATATATATATATATATATATATATATATATATAGCAACAATAAGTCTAGCTGGAGCACAGGATATTCGTTGCTTCGTTGACAACCTCAGGTACTGCAACAATATATTTTATGATTTCACACCAACTTACCTACAAAAGCGGACAAAATGCATGGGTCTTTCGTATAACACGGCACTCATAATGCACTACTATACGAATGAAAATTAGCTGGTAACCTAAACAACCCAAGGTGAACCTTGACTCATTCACGAAAAGGTAGCTTCAGGCTCAAGTGGCTCATAAAACAGTACGCTCTACCAAGAATCCAAGTTGAACAAAGGCGGTGACCTTCATGTGCAGTGCCTCGGGCATGCAGCAATACGGCAATACCTGCTTTCCTGTTTTTGCTCATGCCACATCAGCCGAATAATCGCAAATAAATCATTAATCGAAAAAATGGGTGAGTTGGGATTCCCCCGCCAAAGGGACTACTGGTAATAAAATCACCTCCAGCGCTTTTCGAATGGGTGCCGCAGTGCTGCAGTTAACCTGCCGTGGGGGGTTCGGGCCCCTCCTTAAAAAATTATTGAGGAGGCCGTGAATCCCGGCCTCCGCCTGACTTTATAATTAAGTCCATCAATCGTAGCAACAGAGTTTCCAAGCTTCTTCGGAATGCCATCCTCATCCAGCCTGACGTGCCAGAAAGCGGGATGAATTCGTTAACGGACAGGTAGTTTGCAAATACATGTTTTTGCTGACCATTGGAGCTGGTTACTGAAAAGATGTACTGATAACATAGGTCGCCATTGTGTGCGCCTTTATCGAGCTCGGTTTGGCATTCTCTCATAACTCTATCAAGGAAAGTCTTCACAGTGATTAGCCATTGCTTGCCTCGATCGAGCATCAATGATAATTTTCTGGCATTTGCGTTCGGCGAAGCCTTTTGGAATGGTAATACTATCTATCTATCTATCTATCTATCTATCTATCTATCTATCTATCTATCTATCTATGTTTGTATCTAGCAGTATTTCCGTCTACATGGGTCAGCGAGTATGTGGCAATGTGTGCATATGAGCGGCTCTTCAACGAACCTCTTTCATGCCGACATGAGTCTTTGTAGATGCTCGACTGGGTCGGTACCGCCGTTCAACGAAGCTCTGTGGCGCCGACTTGGAGCGCCGGTTATGTGCCGCTCGGTCTGTGCTGGTCTACAATGAACCTCTTTGGTGCCAACTTGGGTCACTGGGTATGCGCCAGTAGGTGCGCGTCGCTCTTCAACGAATGCATTTGATGCCAACTTGTGTAAACATGGTATCCGCCACTGGGAATGTGCCGTTCTGCAATGACGAAAAGAGATCCGAGCGGAATCGAACCCACGTCACAAGCGGTCCTCAAGGAGGGCAGCCTGACGCTTTAGCAGGCTGCGCCACGAATACACAGGGCATGTGCCGCTTTTCAATGAACGTATTTCACGCCAACGCTTTAGCCAGCTGCGCCATGAATGCATGAGGTATTTGTCGCTCTTCGATGACCCTCACGCCAATTTAGATAACTGAGTATGTGCCACTGGGTGTGCGACAAGCGAGGGATCGAACAATTCACAGCGTTTGCTGGCACGGGTGCGCAACGCTTCTCGTCTCGGAGGCCACGCTGGGACTTCTCAGCAGGGCCATTAGATGGCGCAACGTGTCCAGAACAAAGTCCTGACAACCGAGTGGAAATTGTATGGGAAATGCCGGAAACGTCAATGAAGAGGTGGAAATTCACCAAGGACTGTAGCAAGGATGTCCCTTAGCTGTCACCATTGTTGTTCGCACTTTAAATTAAGGGCATCGAAAGACGACTGGAAAACAGCGAATTATGCTTTGATTTATCATACGTGCCTAAAGGAGAAAGGGTGCAACAGAAGGTCTCCGGACGACATAGTGCTGCTAGCGGACGATGCAAGAGATTTACAGACGCTTGCGAATTTCTGCGGCACCCTAGCAACAAGTCTAGGCCTTAAGTTTGGCACAGAGAAATCGAGAATTACGATCTTCAATGAAGAGAAGAGTAATTAAGTGGCGTCCATTCAAACGGCAAGTCATGCCCATAGTCTTTGCAGCATGAGTACCTCGGCGTATACATAGACGAAAGAAAGACTTACTCAAGCGCCTACCAACATAATCTGAAAATAAAAGGGAAGCGGAATGCAGCAATAATGAAAGATAGAGCCCTTTGGGGACACAATAAGTATCAGGTGGTGCCTGGAATCTGTAAAGGAGTAATGGTGCTAGTGCTAACGTTCGAAAACGCCATTAAAATTGGATATGTTGTCGGGGCTGGAAGTTAACCAAAGATCACTAGGCTGGTTGGCTTTGGGATCCCACGGTAAAATCACAAATGACACAGTCCAAATTACATGGGTTGGGCCTCTTTTGAAGTCAGAGAAGCGCGGTGCAAAATTAGTTTTGTAGAATGACTCAGGAACATGGATGAAAATAAATGGGCGGCTAAAGCATACAAGTATCTATGCCTGAAAAGCGTAGACACAGATTGTAGGAAGAGGTCAAGAAAGTTGACAACCAAGTACAGAGTAGTTGAAAGTGTAAGTAGACAACCAGGAGTCATCAGAAAGAAAGGGAGAGAAACAAAAAGAACGGAAACAAAAAGGACCATGGAGATTTACAAGAATGTGAAGGAAGAAATGAGAAGGAAAATTGTGTACGATAACACGAACTTGCCACGAAGGGCTACTTGAGGCTCGAGCTGCTTGCCCAAAGACAAAAACATGCCGGAGCAAATATTGGCAACTAGATGTGTATGCTGCAGCAAAAATCCGGAGACCACTCAGCACATCCGAATGGAATGCTAAGGGATTCACCCAGTGAGACTCGCAGGTAATGTGCACCTCCCAGAAGCGTTTGGATTTAAAGTGGACGGAAGCATCAACCGGTCAGCACTCGAGATAAGCAAGAGATGTTTAGAGTATTGGTGGAACAAAAGAAGGGAAGAGATTGATACGACCGGATCCGTTACAGGCATCGGTAGCAGTACAATAGAGAGAGAGAAATAGAAGAGAGGCAAGACAGGGAGGTTAACCAGACGCACGTCCGGTCAGCTACCCAGCACTGGGGGAAGGGGTTATAGGGATGAAAAGAAAGAGAAAGGAGATAGAGAGAGCACAGTTTCGCGTACATTTGAAGCTTCGCACTGAGTCTACACACGGTCGTCAAGACCTGGTAGATAGAGAAGTTTTGAGGAAGAGAAAAAATATAAAAGACATGTATACAAAAATACTAGAATGAGAAGCATGCGTAGTATACCTGAGTAATTCAAGCAGGCTAGTTGACTTGTTGTCACCGCCCCGTTCATAAGTAGATGCCAATAAATCCTCATCATCATGCAAAGCGCGAGAGAGGATCCCGGTTGCTGCATAACAAGTTTTTAAGCGTTCGCACGCATCTGCGTGCTATGCATTTCGGAGGCTACGAGCAGGCTTCGCGGCGGCGGCGCTAGATGGAGCTGGGTGTCCTTGGGCTGAATTAAGAGTA
Organism: Dermacentor silvarum; assembly: GCF_013339745.2. NCBI lineage: Eukaryota > Metazoa > Arthropoda > Arachnida > Ixodida > Ixodidae > Dermacentor > Dermacentor silvarum. Next base: position 131,682,000 of record NC_051157.2, read on the forward strand.
AAAGCGGAGTCCCGCTGCCGTGTGGAGTCCTCTTTCGCGATTACGCTGCGTCGCCATATTGATTCAATGCTAAATGCATTACGGTCGGCAGTCATCATGAGATGGGTGCTGCCCCATTTTTTTTCGGCATTGTAGAACGGCACATTCCCAGTGGCGCATACCATGTTTACACAAGTTGGCATCAAATACATTCGTTGAAGAGCGTCACGCACCTACTGGGACATACCCAGTGACCCAAGTTGGCATCTAAGAGGTTCATTGTAGACCAGCACAGACCGAGCGGCACATAACCGGCGCTCCAAGTCGGCGCCACAGAGCGTTCGTTGAACGGCGGTACCGACCCAGTCGAGCATCTACAGAGACTCATGTTGATGTGAAAGAGGTTCGTTGAAGAGCGGTGCACTTGTACACATTGCCACATCCTCAGCCACCCAAGTTTGGTTCGACGGTTCGTTTCGAACCCTCTTCCTTCAGCACAACAACCCGATACGACCCATTCGACCATGGCCATGATACATATTTAAAACAGCGCCAAAAACACGCACAAGAAAGAACACAGGGCGAGCGCTGACTGCCAACAACACCTTTATTGAAGCCTGCGCAAATATATACAATTCGCAACAGGCAGAAAGAGAACAAAAAAGGTGAAAGGGGAGGCGAGTCATCGTCAGTCAACTCTTGCTGCGCATGCGTCAAAAACACACACAAACAAATTTTATGTCTGTTCTATGTGTCAGTTAGGATCCACCTGTGCCCCATCTATAGCTCTCTGCGATGAGGAACTTAAGTTCCTCAGGAGTTAATCACTTTGGCCTGTGCCCACCATGTGCATTGTTAAATTTGTAGTTTCTTAGTGTTTTTGACTCATGCGCAGCAGGAGTTAACTGACGATGACTCGCCTCCCTTTCACCTTTTTTGTTCTCTTTCTGCCTGTTGCGAATTGTATATATTTGCGCAGGCTTCAATAAAGGTGTTGTTGGCAGTCAGCGCTCGTCCTGTGTTCTTTCTTGTACGTGTTTTTTGGCGCTGTTTTAAATATGTATGATCAGTACCTACTAGCTCGCACCCAAACCCTTCTGAATCATAGACCATGACCCAGGTGGGCGGGAAAACGGATACATACAAACAAACAAACAAACAAACAAACATACAAACATAGCCTCCGCAAAGTGCGTGAAGTGCGTGAACCAAACCAGAGAAATAACAATACAAGGCGTGATAAGACGAAATACTAGATCAGAATAACATAGTTAAATGATGGCCTACTCGGGGAAGTGGTAAAGGGAATGCGCATATGGCTATGTATAGCTAACTGCGAAAACCTCCCATGCGAAGGTCCGTAGTGAGCTCAGTGCACGTCTCTTAGCGTACGGTAAACCGTAGCTCGATCGAGTCCTCAAGTGACGTCACCGTCCTGTGCCAATGCAGTCCCGGAATGCCCTTAGCCCTATGCATCCCAACATGTGAGATTCCATGTCCTGAGTTACCTCCCTTCCGCGAGGATAAGACTTCACTCGACCCCCGGGACAGCCCTCTAAGAGATTTCGCGCACTCGATGTGATACAGCGCTGCCAGAACACGATTTGAATGAAATAATACAATGGATACATGCCACTGCTTGTCAGCTAAGGCTCGTACCTGAGCAGTCATATGAGAGTGGGCAATAAATCAATTTGCCATTACTTTCTTCTCACCATCTCAGTTTTCCCTCGTGCGCTCACACCCCCATGCACCCGCCGCCTACAGCTTTGCGGGTCGGCACTCCCACAACTTGCTCACGAGGCAAGGACCGGCTCCTTCCACGCCAGCCCGACAGTGCGCGTCTTTGCGCAACAATGCGGAGGCGTATCTCGCGCGTCTAGACAATGGATTCTCTCCATTCACTGCGCAAGACACGCGATGCGGGCTCCGCGACGCAAGATACGCAGCGCTTCACGAACACTCGGAAGAACACTGCACACAGCACACCAATTCGCTTCTTCCGGCAATTGCCTTCTCGTGGGCATTGAATTCCTGCTCGCTGCATTGCCACGGAGCGTGCGGTGAATGATGCCTGCGCTAGGTAACTGCAGACCGGGGAACCGAGAGGACGCCCTTTGCGTTTTGCTGGTATACCGCTGCAATTGATAGGACAGATATGAACGTTGTACCGCTTTGCCGCATCATCGGGATTTGTCCGAGACATTTTTAACACAAAGCTAGCATGGTAGAGATTATAATTTTGCTTCATACTTTTCATTGTAGCTCGCAGCAACCGCGCTGTGCATGTATTTCGTGCATCATTAGTCAAAATCTTAGCCCATTGTGTTTCGACCGGCATCATACAGACAGTGTGTTCATCACCGAATGCAAGTGGGAATCAGCGCACTTCCTGTCTATTTACTTGCCGCGGAAGTGAGATATAGCATGAAGTGCCTTGGTTTATGCGAAAGACCCCGGCTGTTGCGTCCATTTTTGTGACGCAATGTCGGCGTCGATGACGGCGCAAGAAATTGACGCAAATAATTCGCTGAACATGCTACAGTGAATATCTTCCGTCAGTAAGTCATCAACCTCTAGAACTGCGACATTTGTGCTATAACCAATGTCGCGTTTCCTGTCGTCACCACACTGACTTTGGCGCGTGGATATTAAGGCGCGCGTGAGTTCGCGCCCAAGAAATAAACTGCATTCATTGACCGGACAGGGCGTCCCAGGTATTGCTGCTTAGTATGCGCGCTAGCGTGTAGCTGAAACGCATCATATCCTAATCTCTGCAAGTGTGCTGACCCTGCAGCATCTCGTTTGCTTTATTTATTCCTGAGGCACTTTGCTAAGGCACCTACAGAGGTACCTGCGGAGGCTCCTCAGAGGCTACACATTCTTTTTCTACGGTTTTCAAAATAAATTTTACAGCGACGCTCTATATGGCTAGGTTCTGGTGGATCGCTTCTGCAGAGAGAACAACGCGTAGAACAACAAATGGGCCGATCCTGGTGATAGTGCAGAAAGGGTCCAAGCTCAATGGTAACATACCCATGTGGACTCGGGAACCTGTAACGCGCCCTTGAAATACCCTTGTCACACGTGGGACCAAAAGAGACAAAACCAATGCGCCGGAGTGATGAAAGCTGTCTATGACGATGCGTGTGGAAACGTCAGTGACAAAACGCAATAGTCTTCCAAGCTGGGTCTCATTCTCTCTTGACATAGCCATTTCCTTAGCGACGTCATCAGTTGCCCTTGGACTCGGTACGGACTTGGTGGTTATATTAAACCACTCGCCGTAGAGCACAGTATTTACAAGGAGATCATTACCATGGTTACAAAATAAATGATGAACACCGGGTTCTTTGATTGTGTGTCTCTTTATTCGCTCAATATAGTCAATAATGATAATATATAAATTCACTATAGCAATATTCACTATAGCAGACCCACCATATATAGTCACAGCTTCGCTGGGTTCCATCTTCACAGTAGTGGGAGGGCTCTGAATTTTTACTTTGCTTTCACTCGAATCACCTGGGAAAGTATACCAGGCATTTCGCTAGACTCTAGACTCTCCCTCACTCACTCTCACAGTGGTTTATTGCTCTACTGCCCGGCACGAAAAGTGGAAGGTTCGATTCGTAACGTAGGCGTACAGGTTTTTCTGAGAGCGCACTGAAAATGGAGCAATTTCAATGCTATTTAGGTGTACGTTGAAGTTGCTCGAATTGTCAAAATTCAGTTTAAAATCGCCATCACTCAAGTTACAGCCGCTATGTTAGCTGCCAGACCAGAACGTCACCAATTATTTAACCTTCCAAAGGTGGCGGTCTGTGGCGTTATATGATGCATGCCCAGCTCGAAGATAGGCGTGTTGCATGCAAGAATGAAGGTATCCAGCCCAGGCTTTCTTTGGTGACGAGTACGACGGTTGTGGCCATTACGTGTCGTCGACGTTAATGTGAGTGAGCGAACTTACGGGCGAAAGTGAGGCGAGTGTATACAAAAACGGCACTTCTCTGAGAGCGCGGAAATTAAGTAAAATTAAAGAAGTATTCCCTGAAAAAAAAGAAAGAAAAAAAGCAGAGCTCCTGCAGCAAGCGAATAAAGTAGCACTCAGCGCGTCCAACTGGGTGGTTGCTCTCCTTCCATCGTGGCCTGGCGCTCGCACGTGGCCCCGAGGGCAGGAACATGCATATACATTCATGATTAGCGCTAATGACATGAGGCGCTAGTTTGTTTTTTTCCTTCGAGGCTCACGAGAAGACCCTCATTCCGCTCCTTCAAACGTACAACTTAGAGATGATTACGTATCGAGGACGGCTCTGTGAGCCGCAGAAAGGAGCAAGAAAAAGCGCGCGCGCTTCAAATAAGTAATTATACGCGTCGGTGGACACACGCCGAAGCGTCTGGCAAGCGCTGTAACTCGGCCCGTTGGACGAGTTGCCAACCCATCGCGGACAACCCGGCTATGCAACAAACACGCAATGCGCGCGAAACTACGTCAGGATGCTGTTATGCACGCTGACCTTCCGTGTTGCGCGAGTGAGTGTACGCATACGCGGTCGGCCAATCGGCGGCCCGCGTAAAATGCCGTGCTCGTGTTCCGGTATTCCGCGGCGCCATACGTAGTATAGTACGAGTTCCGGCGTAGAAGACCCACGCAGCCCGCAGAACGAATACTGGAGACAAGAAAGAAAGAAAGAAAACACAGAGAGAGAGAGACATGACCGCGCAATCGGCATAAAAAAGAGGCCGCAGGACCGCCCCGCCATCCTCCAGAGCTGACACAGACGCTGGAGAAAAAACTCACGCGCTGGCCAGTTTTCTGCTCCAAACCGCGTCTAAAGCGATTCTGCGCTCGCCCAGCGCAAGTCTTTCTTTCACTGTCTCTCTTTTTTTTTTTCTTCCTTGTCCTGCTTTCCGGGGTCTCAGCGTTACGAGAAAGTCCTAACGAGGTTAGACGACTTTGAGTGAAAGGGATGGGGTGGTCTCCAAAAGAGAGAAAAGTGTATAATTTGAAGCTCGATGACGACTGAGAGGGCGGCACGTAGCGGTTCTGTGTATATAGACGCACGAACGCTCAGTTCCGGGAGTGGCATGGCTGGAAGCCGAATAATCGCTCTACCTGAGTCAACGACGAAGCAGAAAATGTGTCCTGGGAACGTGTCCCGGTCAGCGCGGCACAAGCGGCGTCTGTCCAACCTGCTTTCCCCTGCACCATTAGTGATAGGTTCACGATGGAGAGAGAGAGAGAGAATTCACTTGTACGGAAGTTTGAGTCCTTTGTCAAACGTTGATATATCAGAAAGTGATAGCCCAGAATGCGAAGCGGTCGTTTTCGTCCTACCATTCCATTACCTTCGTTCGGTCAGAACGCCAAAAGGCGCCTGCGCTCTGGATTTCCCTTTCTCGAAGGGCTTTCAAACTTTGTGCCCTATACTTCTCTATTGCAGGAGCCCGCTTGCAGAATCCTTTGTGATGACTCCCGTTTGCTTGCTTGCGTGCTTGCTTGCGTGCTTGCGTCCTTGTTTGTTACATTGGGGAAGCTTCTACGCTAGGCTGGCACTGAGCTGACGGGCTACTTGAGATGAGAAATTATTCCTTTTCCTTCGCCACTCGCGCTCAGTGCACTGTTGACAGCTCACTCGGCCTGGCGACAAAGTGTATGCCTAAAGACATACATTTGCGATGGTTCATGCGACCGCACCTTCGAGTGCCTTAATTCTCGAAAGGGTATCGGCGAGTGACACAGAAAGCTCCTGCCTCTTTTTCTCTTGGTTTTGTTTCGCAACGTATGAAAACCAGCCGTTTGACCGCAGGGTGTGGCTTCAGTTGACAATGTGGTGTGTAACTTACCGTTCATTGCTCTAACAATGGTCCTTATATACCAGCGCAGCGGTGACGTGTAAGCATAGTCTGGAGACTGTAAGTAAAGAGTCTGTGCTCCTGCATTTTGTTTGTTGGCTGCATACACAGCAGTATTATTGTGGGAGCCTTTGGGGCGTTTCGATTCATCGACACCGAAGCACTTCGTGTTTTTATCTCTTAGCGAAATCATGTCTAGTGTTGAGGGCGTCATCACTCGCCGGCGCCTTTGGAGCAGTGGACGAGAATCTGAGGTATTAGACAGTCTGCTATGACCGAGTGTCTGAAAAGGAACTGTTGTGCGCACTATGTGCGCACTACAGTTTCTATCTATGAATACAAACCAAGGAAGGCTACATTCTACAGGCTACAAGCGTTCACGCCAGAAAAGGCATTGCCTGTCAACCACGCTGAGTTAATGCTAAATCATTCGCCCATCATTTCTAATTATATCGTGCTTTGGTATAGGATTAATGCTTGAATTTACCAGTTTGCGTTTGAACTTTTCGCATGTCGGTTCTAATAAATCAATATCTACAAGAAATACATTCAAAACATTTAGAAGCGGCTATTAATTCGGTATTAAACAGTTGGAAATATTCGCATGCCCTTAAAGGAAGCGGTAAGGAAGTGGGAGCATTGCCACACGAGGTGCAAAAGCTTTGGTTGCAAAGATTAGCTGGCCTTTCCATGAGACAGGATAAGGAGGGAGGACGAGAGGAAGAAGAGGCGTTTGAAAATGACGCGGTACCGCCCGACTAAACGAAGTTCGTGTCATCGCATGACTCAATTTATGTGATAAGTGTCACGCGCGAAAGTACGGAGTCATTTTGAAGTAAGGTATCACCGCCTTTGCCTCAGGTGCACGTTCCCTGGCATATTCAGTTAGCAAAGCGCTTCGCGCTACTATACACGACGAACACTTCCGGGTTTCCGTTCTCTTCCACACCGCACGGGCGAGAACGGCGCCACAAATTCACCTCCTACACGTACAACTGGCACTCGCTGTTTGCGACATAGCAGGAAGGCCACGTGGTCTGAGCCAATAGCGAGCCATGTTAACCAGCGGGGTTTCTGTTTTGACGTCTTTCTCTCGTCCCTCATGCTTCGCCGAAACACACGCGCACGCCTGTAGAACCAGCATGGTGTCTTCTAGCCGAGTCAACGTTTTCGTGGGATGCGGATGTGTTCGGCGCAGAATAGCGGACAGGCTGAAATAACTGATAGTGTTACACCCAACGACCGGTCCCGGCATCATAACACGAGAATCTCTCCGTTGCGCTGTCGTGTCGAACGAAGCCCGCGCCGGGTGTCAAGATGACGTAAAGGCCATCAATTGGCGATTCATTTGTCGCTTTTTCGCTCGGTCTTTCTGTTCTCTTCTACGCTGCGTGTGATAAATGAACGAACCCGCCTACAGCGCCCTCTCTATCATCTGCAGTCGTTTGCTGATCACGCGTCGAACGTACCGTTGTCCGTAGGCGTATAGCTGAGTTCTTGCCTTCTCTTCTCGGACCAGCGCTGTCCGTTAAATTTGCTGTTAGACTCAGTGACGTCGGCTAGGGGAGGAGGCAGTCGGGGGGCTGTCGAATCTGTGAACTTCTGCCGCATGCTCGCCGTTAGATGAATCACGATCCGTCTACGCGTTCCGTTCTCGGCGAAGTTACGAAACTACCATTGAGCAGTTCATTAGCAAGCAGTAAACGCAGACAGTCTTAATGAGCTTTCCAGTTGTGACTGATACGCGCTTTAGAATGATGCATCGACTCTCCTGTAGCGAGATTCCTCATCCGTCAGCTAGCTATACTCTATACAGAGATGCGCAGCAACTGAAACTGCGAGTGTCTTGGTTCTTGACAGCTACTGGGGCTGCTGAAGACGGCAACATTGAACCCGCGTCGTAAGGCGAGCTCTGTAATTAGTGCAACGAGGAAACGAACCATGACACTCGCAAAGAAAAGACACCGGATTAACGAAACAGCGAGAGGAAGAGCAGCAAACGATCGCATGGCAAAGGGCATGGGAGTGACATTAGTGGCAACTAACAACAGCACCCATCTCGCAGCCTTGGAGAAAGTTCGAAGTCTGAGGAACAGCGGCAATAGGATTGCGCAGTATTAGCCGGAATATCATGTAATGCTTCAATTGGATCTGCACAGCACTCGCAGCAAGCCTCGAGAATCAAAGCGGCGAGGCATCGCGATTACATGCCAGATTTCCAAACATAGCCGCACCGCGCACCGCCGCCGTTGTGCATTCTGTAATTTTCACCTCGCCTGCTGGTCGAAACATCACCTCAATGTTCCGACAACAAGAAAATACGTATGATGCCGTGCTTTCGAAGTTGACATAGAAAACTGTAAAAGTGGTGATGCAACCTATACTCAATCGCTAACTGCTATGCAGTTTGGACAAGACAAGTTGCATTTGCAACGTTAAGAAAGAACCGGCGCCAGCAGGCCCACGCCTAGGAAAAAGAGTTGGTAAGATCTTCGTCAGCCGTTCGCTCGTCACGCGGTCAGTCCAAAAATCTGGCAAGAACTCGATCCTTTCTCGTACCGTGCCCAATACATACCTGATCCATGTGCGCACTTTTACGAACACAGCTGTTTGCCGATCCGCGCGAGAGAGAGAGAGAGAGAGAGAGAGAGAGAGAGAGAGAATAAACTTTATGCAAAAGAGCACACGAGCATATGTAGCTCCTCCATTTTGCAGTGGGTGGTTCCCTCAGACCAGGAGTCCAGCGGCCTTAGCTCGGTTGACGAGGTTGAGCTGGTTCACCGAGTCGGAGCTGGACAGCGCTGCCTGCCATTGCCGTGTGGTGGGGTGTGTTATGGGTGTGATCTGTGGTGTGTTTGCGCAAGCCCATGCCATGTGGCAAAGCGTTGCGCACTGGTCGCAGTGTAGGTATTTATCCGTGAGCTCCACTCCCACAAACTGACATGATCCAGCACCATTCCACGTGTATAGGATAACCTAAAAACCAGAGATGCTTACTCCGCGCTATACTCGTCTACGACCACCTCCGTCCTTTAACGTGTACCTCGGCATCACCCCTTTCCCTTCTGCCCCGTGGACCTCATTTGTGACCCGCTTTGCGGACGGGGAAAACCACGCTTACTTTACGCGATGATGAGTAAACGTTTTTATTGAGGCTGGCTCGAAGGTCTGGTGGCTGGGTGGGCGAAAGGGGACGACTCTTTGCCGGAACTATACGATGTATCGAGCGAAAGCATGCAGTGCGCCGCCGCCGCAAGGTTATGCACTCACATTTGCTTCTTTCGTTCTGCTAACAGTTCCGTTAGTTTATGTCCTGCGACTCATCACCTATATTTTCAGCCCACAGCTGCCGCAACGTTGCGAGGCATTGATTCTATCAGCCCATCTTTAGCCGATGTCTTGGGGAGAGACTTTATGGTTTCACCAAGTTCCGAATCAGTAGGTTACAGGTCTGAAGCCGGCTAAGGCGACTTGTTTTGATAATGAATAATTTATTCGTAATTTATTTATTACAACGCTTACTCTGAACATGGCAACGTGACAATGATAATTCAATGTTATACAATATATATATATATATATATATATATATATATATATATATATATATATATATATATACACGTCAAAACAAGTCAGCGCAGCGATAGAACCGCGAGCATATGCATATGCCGTAGATCGCCTGTCGCCTGCAGAAGTGAAGGTGTCGGAGTCGCAAATGTTGGGCGTCCTTATTGAGGACCGAGTCTAGTCGAGATGTCCGTGCCGGAATTCAACAATTCGGACACCGGCTCGTTTTAAGCAGTACATGCATCCTTCTGTAGGGGAACTGCAACCTCTAAGAAATTTTGGGCTCTGGTCGCCTCTGTGTTCTTTCAGAAGCGAGTTTGTGTCGGCGGTCAAGACAGTGAGGCCAGGCTACTAAGACGGGCAGCCCCGGGCTCGTCCTGTTAGCGCGTCAGTCTATGTAAAGCTCACGACAAAAACGCGCTTCTCTATGTTCTGAGAAAATATTTTTGCAACTTTCGCATTGCTGAAAAGGCTGTGTTTGGTTGCTCTCTAATGTTAGATATAGAGAATAAGCCAGCATTACCATATTCATGTGAAGTAGTCAAGGACTTCTCTTGGCCCATTGATTTCATGTCTGCGGCACTATCAGAATCAGGCCAGGTACCTAAATAAACTCTGATCCATGAATCTGTAGTGCCCTTTGCGCATGGGTAATCTCACACTTGGCTGTCATGCTATAAGGGTGTTATAACCACTGAAATCACGTTGATAAATATTTTTTTTTACATTTACACGCCCTATTTTGAAGGCGTATGAAAACAGAATAGCCAGCGAGCTCAATCTTCTGAACATTATATATATGCTTACACTTGCTCGGAATCAATTTTATTCTCGTTAACAAAGCAAGCACAAGAACATCGATGTGCTTTCGTCTCCAAAAACAACACAGATTAATGGGAAGAACGCCGTCCGCCCGACTGTTTCACAATACTAAAAAACAGACCCGAGACCGGTGGTTCGGAAAAGAAAGTTCGTAGCTGAAGAAACATTCGTCTTCGTAGTGGAATCGAACGAGGGACTTCCGCACCACCGTGTGGTCTCCCGACCGTCCGAGCTAACCAGCAGCCAAGAAGCCCACAGTGTCAAACGATCGATCCTGAGCCTTTCATTCCGCAGCCTTCACAATGAATAATTCGTGCCCATTTTGCGGATTGCTGTAGAATTCGGCAAAACAATGCACGAGATCAAGGAAACAAAAGAAGAGAGAGAGAGAGATAGAGGAAGCTCCGGATGCATATAGACACACTGTAATATCGTCTTTCTGTATCACTTACTCTATATTAGGCCTGAAAATTTAGTGCCAATTACCACTTGGAAAAACCCATCCGATTCTCAGCCAATTCAGCATAATTGGTATGAGCCGTATATTTATTGGATAACAACAACAATAACGATGACTGTTCTATAGGCAGCTTATTGACTCGGAAGAAGTTTATTGCAATTTTCTTCCTTTTTATTTCTGTCAAAGATGCTGCCCCCCCCCCCCCCCCCCCCCAAAAAAAAAAAAAAAAAAAAAAAAACATGAGCCACTTCACTCTGTGAAGGTGGATGACCAGCGAAACTGTTTAGCAAGTAGGCGCGTTGCTCCTCGGGAGTCCTGACTATACGCGGCCTCCCCATTACGAAGACAGAAGAGAAGTGAAATTCAAAATGGAGAACGGCTACTTGTCTTTCTGGTTTTTAATGTACATTCGCGTGGACGACGGGACCGCCGCCATGGGAGAGCCGAAGAGCCGCACAGCTGCAAATCTTTGACAAACCTTTATTGTCTACCTGGGAGTCTACGCATTTTGAAATTGCTGCCTATAATCTACTCAAAATGCATATCCGAGGGACGCCGACGAGCCAGCTGTGGAAGAAGACGACGACGAACACGCGAGCAGTGGCACGAGCGCGTTCGCGCGGCACCGGAGTTTTTGTTGACGCCGAACAAGAATGCACGGAACCCTAGCCATAAACACGTTCGCATTAAAAATAAGTTATGATATGCCGGTGACGACTAGTATGATTTATTATTTTGCCACATTCAGTAAATGGTGCAGGAGAGAACGTCCTTGTGTTGCGACAGCGCGCGGAAAGCAAACGCGCGCCTATACTTGTGGACCGCGGACGAATTCGTGGCGCCCTATATGCGGGTACTCCACTGATTTATCAAACACGCCCCAAGCCACTGCTAGCCCACCTGCGACCTCGCACGAGGGCACCAGCGAAGCAAAAAGGGTTGGCCCGGTCAGCACCTCGGAATTGCATCAATTTGGAGAGAGCGCGGTTCGAGTTGTGTCTATAGGTATAGACAGAGACGGGCCTGGTGTTTGACATTCGGCAGAGCACACCGCTCTTCCTTTATCGCTCGCTGCGCATCTTCCTTCCCGCTTGAATGGAACGCGGAGTGCTAGTCTTCTAAGGACTGATGCATTTGCTTCGAGTTGAATCGTACCTCCTATGGGCGATCATCTAGATGGCTGGGCACCAAGGCTATGAAAGCGGGGAAGTACGTAGGCAAAAAAAGACGAAAGAAAAAGAAAGCACCAAAAAATAAAAAGAAAATAGCTGAGGTATTCAGCGACGCCATCGGCACGTCGGCCGAAAGGGGTGACTGTTTGTTCAGCGGCTCAGCGGCGAGAATTACGAAGTAATCTTAAGATCGCGTTTCTTTGTCTCGGCTCCTTGAGGGAGGCTTGAAAGTTTGTTACCCTTGGAAGGAATTTGAGGTTCTCTATGATTGGATAAGTAAAAAAACGAAAGAAGAAAAGATAGATGGAGTAAAATCCGGAGTCCAGAGTATCTGAAGAGGTTGTATTTTTCGCACTTTGACCTTGCAGCCAAGTCAAGTCGAGCGTGACGTGTGTGACAGCACAGAAGCCGACCTCTTTGCGTAAATCGCTTTGCAAGGATTCGACTTATCCGAATTTTTACGAAGGATTCACTGTTTAATCTTTCGCTGTGCAACACTAAGTTGAATGAGCAGAATACTTTGACAAATGAGTCGCAAGATAGAATTTAAAATGTGCTTCTTAGCCAAAGGAAGCGTTCCTATATACCGACGTCCGCGCGAGTTCAATCCCTGATGCCTTTGTAATCGGGGTAGTTGCAACAGATCATGAAATGAGATTGGAGGAATAGTACATCACGATACTTTTTAAAGCCTTTCAATGATATGTTGGGCGCCATTAAACGTTTCCCCAATATACTTACTCGCGTACACAATATAAATTGTAACAATCGTTTCAGATGAAAGCTTCAAGTCTTCAACGAAAATCAAGCTTCACCCAATGAATGTGTGGAATATTGCGCTATGCGCTCCATAATGTCACGCGGAAAGAAAGTATATTGTAAAGCCGTAGTCCGCGATTATTGTGATAAAGCCTTACGCTCTTCCCCTGGGAGTTTCCGCTAACGTGATGGGGTACGCTGGTGAACAAGTCATCATATATAGGTTTAGGTTTAACCAGATGGGACACTCAGGCCATCCTCAAACAGAACTAAAGTTTATTTTAGCAGTGAGGTACTGAGTGTAGCAAAAGGAACAAATGCGGAGAGTAGAAATAAAATTTGAACGAACGGCAAATAAAGGAATTTAATGACGACAAGGCGGAATCGTGACAATGTGGTTTGACGCATTTCTTTCCCGTGTCAGACAAAATGACTACTCACATATGGAAGACAACAAAAACAACACAAAACATAGAGCGTGCTGCAGTGAACTCAGAGAAAGAGAAAGTCGGTCTGGGCACGCGGTCAAATGATCGTTGCTCGGTCAACTCACTGATCAATCGTCCTTGAATAGGCAAACCATAGCGACAGTAGTCGGGACCTTCTGCGAAGCCATGCAAGGCAATTTGGAACTGTGGTCCAGAAACACAGTTCGCAATTCAGTCATCGGAACGTGACCTGCCAAAGCTGTCGTCTCGCACGGCAAACAACTCTGTAGCACTTGACCCGACGAAGCTTACGAGCAATTTCTGCATTGTAGGCCAAATAAGGGTTCACTTATAGAAGAGGTGGTTCTATCGTATATAGCTCTATAAAAGCGCTTCGGGGGAAAAAAAAAAACACCGGTAGCCACATCACCGGCACACTGTTTGAACTCGGGAGCGGTGGTGAACCCAAGAAATAGCGCCAATCATGGCAGCCCTTCGTGCACACATGGGCTGCAATCTGTCGCCGCGAGGCGTTGTTGGCCTTCAACCCTTCCATCAAAACACACCAGCCTATTCGGGATCGGTTCGGTCGGTGCCTCACGGTCGCGGAGTGATTTCCTCTTCGACACAAAATACGCTTCGGCGCTTCCAGATTTATATTTGGCAAGCTCGAGGTTCGCTTTCCTTTCGGATACTGACCGCGCACGGGCGGGCTCGCCGAAGTCAGACGCGGCGGCAGTGGGAGACGTACCAGGCGCATCTGCTTGGGCATGACCCCCTCGACGTATGCACGCCAGGCGCGTGCCGATTGAAAGTGACGCCCGGCAGAACGTCAATAGAAAAAAAGAAAAGGATACAGAGAGAGAGAGAGAGAGAGAGAACAGGAAGAAAGTAAGGCTAGAACAAGAAAAACAAATCAATATGGCAAGTTTTCTTTTGGCCATGCCAGACGTCGCTGACGAGACGAGAGCATAAAACGAATGGCAAAAATAGTCTGCTGCAACCGACCGCGACAGCCGCGATGTATACAGGAAAGGGAAGCGAAGTATCGGGCGAACAAGCGAAGCCGAACGAATCCACTCGGGAGTTTAAATCGCGAAGGGCACTGCGCACGAACGGGGGAGAAGACGAAGCACGAGGAACGCGATTTTTTATGGATCTCATGTTTCCTCAATCTGGTGCTCAGGGAGACGATGCGAGCACGCGTACCTCGATGGCTTGCTTCTTATCCGCGCCGACCGCGCTTGTATGTCGAAGCACTAGAGTCGGTAATAATTGAAGAGCAAGGAGGCCTCACGCGAACTTGCCGGGCGCCCCCGAAAGGCCGTCCCTGCTCGTGCACGAGCGATGCCTACACCATGTGACGTTCTGATTATAGCACTCCTACTGCATCGACGGCTGCGGCCGGCATTGGCGCTGTATACTTCATACGCGAGCGAGGCGCGAATCGGGCGACTAGGGGAGTGACCCTTTCGCTACCTCATTACAGGGGTCAGGTCAGAGGAAGATGAGAGCGGCCTGGTGGCCAAAAAGCCGCGTTGCGCGTCCGCCGAATATACTCTTGACCCGACAACATGCTCCGCGCTCTCGTAATAATCTCGCCGCACAGGCGCTGTGAGGCAGGCTCCGTCTTCACGTCGACCATACCACCCCCTCATCAACCGCAGCAACTTTGAAAGGCTTCGCAGGTTAACTCCGGATGACCAAGAGATCAGGGGCAGATGTAACAGTGAAAGTATATGGTTCGGTGCGAAGCGTCAAGGTCTACGCAGTAATTGCTGAGAGCGCGTCTCTCAATATATGCGCGGGAATGTTTCCTTTTCGCCCTGTTTTCTGGTAGCTTTTGCCGCTGGTGTGGTTTTGACGCCATGTAGGCTGGTCGCCAACTGTGAAAAGAACAGTAGGTCAGCCTGTGCTTATCGCAGGAAGAGCCTACAGAGCTCGTCAAGCTCGTGCCTTTGAAGTGGACGTAACGTTGCTGGAACGCGCACGAGCGTGTACAGGCCCTTGACCGGCTTACACGTCGCACCCGGATGCGGAAAGGCCGTCACGGCGAAGCGGAAATTACAAGCGTATCGATACCGCAAGAAGTCTCCAGCAGAGAGCTTCGAGTATCGATGCGGACTAAGAACCAATGCAGCCGTTCGCTGTAGCGTCTATTCAATTCATCTTGCCGAGGCGCAACGGGGTGGCATTTGAGTGAGGAGGCTTCGGCAAAGAAGGGCAACAGAACAGCGCGGGAATCGGAAGAGCAGCGACAAAACACTACTATAGAAAACAAAAGAAAAAAAAAAGAACCAGGGTCAACGACTAGCAGCCACGTTGCTCTATACAGACCTCGACTGAAGTAGACGAGAGAAAACAGTGGCAAGCCTTTTTCACGCCACTTTCTCCACCCGCTCTTCTAGAGAAAGCTCTCAACTAGATTGCCCATCCAGCGTGCGCCAGTCCTGCGAAGAAGACAAAAAACAAAGTGACCCACCCAAACGATGAAAAGAAAGCAGTGCGGAATAAAATTGGCTCCCCGTCCGGCGGGTTAAAATAGCAAGCCGAGAAGACCCAATCAACAGCGGACGCTCCGAGCGGCGGGTCACTGCCGAACGGTCACTCGGCGCCTGTGGTGGGGCAGTGCAGAACGCGTTGTTCAAGGTTCGCAACGACCTCAAGCCTGGCTTTGTTTGGCCGGCGAGCCAAGCATTGTGTACGTACTGCGCTCGCGCTTTGAGGCCCGGCTTCGAGCAATCGAGGCTGTCTGACTCCCTGCCACCAGGCGGCTTCGTGGGGGCCTCTGAGGCGTCACTGGCCGGCCTTGAGTCGAGGGGGGCAAGGTCTTTCTTTCCTGGAGCTGTTGCCTCGTGGTTCCTTGTGGCGGCAGCAACTGGGCGGGTTGTTGAGCTGCGTCGGGAAAACGTGCCGGCAAGCGCGAACGCAACGTGTCGAAGAGCCCGCATCTCGACAGTAAATAATTTTAGCGCCAAATCAAACCGAGCAAGTTGTGTTAGAACAGTTCTTAAACGAGTGGAAGCTCAAGCAATGCTTGCTTAATGGGAATGGAAAAAAATAAAAATCATTCAGAAAGAAAGTGATGTTCCAGTTTTTAATGTTTTGTTTATTATCGTGTGGGACGGTTTCGTTTATTTGGCTAACCGGCCTATACTATGCTATACTATACTATACTATATACTTTAGTATATAGCATACATACTATATATTATATACAGTAAATCTAGTCCTCGCCAGCATATTAACTGCGTCATATTGCAAAATATTCTATAGTAACCTTCGTATATGCACATATACTACACAAGGAGGTTTTAAACCTCCTTGATACTAACACTACAGATGTGCTGATTGACGGCTCTGTTCTCTATACGGAGTTAGCAATGAAAGGTGCGAATTTGGGCCGGCTGGTACATGTTGCGTAAGGAAACGAGTAATGTCTTGTGTCCTGAGCTGTTACTCGTTTTTAACAATGGCTAACTGAATATTTTCAGTGCAACAAATATGCGTCTTCAAGCGCATCATTCCATGAATAAAGCGAATAAACCCCCGCGGTGGCTTAGTGACTATGGCGTTGCCGCTGATAAGCAAGAGGTCGCGGGATCAAACCACGGCCGCGGTGGCCTCATGTCCATGGGGGCGACGTGCAAGAACCCCATGCATATATATATATACCGTGGATTAGGTGCACGCTAAAGAACCCCACGTGGTCAAATTTATTTCGGAGCTCCCCACTATGTGGCGTGGCTCGTAATAAGATTGTGGCTTTGGCACGTAAAACCCTAGAATAATTTTTTTCCCTTAAGGCGAATAGCTTTCAAGAGGCGTTTGAATGTTCGCTTTCATATAGGCAATCTTTGCCGACGGTTTCTGCGCGCGTTTGTTAGAGCGTACGCTATTTCCTTGTCTTTTCTATGGGCGTGAACGGCCGCTTTCACTTTCGTCACCTGCAATCCGCTGGCACGCAAGCACCCACCCACCCACGCACGCAGGCACAGGCACACGTGCACGAACCCGCAACAAAGTTTTCACGCCGCTAGCGCCAAGTGCGACCCCGTAGCCACTCCGTGCGTGCGTGTAAGCGTTTTTCACTCAACGGCCTTTTGTGCGCGCAAAAGCCGCAGAATGTGCGGCTGGGCGCAGCGCGTGGCCGGCCGATTTGCTTTGGCGGGCACGTTGTGCTCCCTTCGCAAGGCAAGCGTGTTTACAATGCTCCGCCGTGTGCACGCCACGCCGAGTATTGGACGCGCTCCGATGAAAGAATCGGCAAAGCTGCACACACTCTCATCGCGAAAAGTGTGTGAAGGCCAAATTCGATTCGATGTGTCGGCCAGTGGGCCCCAGCATGCCGGCCAACGTGAGAAGCTATAGGAGGCGCCAGCGGTCGCCTGTAGGATACGCAACGGTTTTCTCCATGTGTTATTCAACGACGCTGAGACAAAGGCACGCATTAGGTTGGGTGAGGTCTGCGGGTGTGAAGAAAGGACTCGTAACGCTGAATGAGTTCCCGGCCTCCTACGCAGCGGCGAATAAAAGGAATAGCTTAATATATTTGTTTTAAAACGGCAGAGGCCCAAATAATTACTTCGAAGGTTTGCAACACCCAAGTCCCTGGAATGTGAGCTCAACGATTTATTTAACAGCGGAGCTGTTTAAGCCGGGCGTAATGCGTCTGCTGCATCCAAAAATGTGGGCCGATCCTGGCGGCAGTGCAGAAACGTTCCAAGCTCAAGGGCACATAGCCCTGTGAACTAGCGAAGCTGAGCCTGGCTAAGCCTAGCTAAGCATGGTTGGGACTACCTAAGGTTAGTCAGTCATCGATAGGTAATTGATAGCCAATCAGGACTTGTTGCTGGGCTAGTTGGTTCATCTTATTCCGCAGTGTTTAGACGCAACCAAGGACAGAAAAAAAATGTCACAGTTTCGCCCTAAGGGCGAAGCAATGAATGCGATAGCAACACAGCAATGTCATACGAAGTAAGGTGAGCGGCTTTGGTAGCAATATGAATTGTAGTAAACATGAACTGATTAAGTAAACAGGTGTGCTGCGGCGTAAGTAGACCGACATGAAGAGATACTCGATGACCACGAGAAGGCGCGTGTGAAACGGTGGTGTTGATGAGAAGCGCTTCCCGTGGGCAGCGCGTGCGAAGGGACACACCTGTAGCGCTGCACTGCCGATCCGGGCAGCATTGCATGTGTAGCGTGCGTTGGAAAATGTGGCACGACTATTCCTAACTGAATGAATCAGCGTGGTGCGAGCGCGCACAAACAAACATGAATAGATCACACTGAATGACTGCAGACAACGACTGTCAAAACGCTGGTAGCGAGCGCATACGCCGCAGCGGCGAAGGTACGTGCGGTCTATCGCTTCAACGGAAACTGAGCGGCGAATGCACGGCGCATAAAGGTCAGCGCCGTGTGGAGATAAGAGACGGTGCGGGCGGGCGACCAGCGCGGTTGTTGGCAGAGTAGAAGTGCCCCCCCCGCTCCCTCCGGCGCTGGCTTCCCGTTTCCTTGCTTGCGCGTGGGAGATTGAGTGCGTTCGCTCTCCGTGATAGCGCGCGTCCCCGCACGCTTCCGCTCGGGCATACGGCGCGCGGCGAAGATTTTATCTATAGGGAACCTCACGGCGACGGCAACGATGACGGTGACGGCGACGCTGATAGCAGAAATCCGGTTGAAGTGTCCATATAATTGCTATCGCAATAAAACGATCAAGAGAGGAAATAGCGTCACTTGCAACTAGTTTATTGAAAGCAGACAAGGGTCAAATCTATAGGAGAAGATGGCCTTGTGCGCACGTACATTTGCGCACATAACTCAAAGTTTGCATCATTACCCAATCATATAATGCAGAAACTGGCGTTCAGTGCTGCGTAAAGCCACAGACGTATCGCTGACACAGATGTCACGTTTCATAGCAATGAAATAAGCCTCCATTAATTCCCGTGCCAAGGAATCTTTGCTTTTGCGAAGATTGTGGATATTGAATAAGTCTGCCTCACATGTGCAGGAATCACAGTGCATAGGTAAATGTGCTCTAATCTTAT
This sequence comes from Dermacentor silvarum, assembly GCF_013339745.2. Taxonomy (NCBI): domain Eukaryota; kingdom Metazoa; phylum Arthropoda; class Arachnida; order Ixodida; family Ixodidae; genus Dermacentor; species Dermacentor silvarum. Next base: position 131,701,105 of record NC_051157.2, read on the forward strand.
TCTTGATAGACAGCTCGTGTTCCCTTGCCCTATCATTGATGCAACGGCCTGTCTGACCGATATAAACCCTGCCGCAATCATGTGGAATTTCGTACACCACACCGACCGCGCAAGTCACATGCGGCCTTGTATGGCTTTTACCACAGCGGGTCAACTTCTGCGGGTCTGCGATGCGTGGGCACAAGCCAGCAAGCTTCCATGGAGCCGAAAAAACAATACGTACTTTGTACCTACTGGCCACTTTTTTTAGATAGTGGGCCACTTTATGCATGTACGGAACAATTTGAGGCCTTTTTTCGACTAGCAGCTTGGCTTTCCGCTTACCCTTCAATTTTTGAAGGAGGGTTTCTGCAACTGCGACCATGATAGAACAAGGGTATCCGGCTGATGGCAGCCGTGCAACCTGGCAGTTAAAGCTTTCCTGCGTTTTGTGAGAGCAAGACCTCACCAACGACGCCTCAAGACACGTGGAGACTATTGCCCTTTTTACAAGCTTAGTATGCGCCGAGTCGAAGCGTAAAAGTTCTTTGCGTGAGCGCGGGCAGTACGCCCAAGAAATATGTCGGTCAGACAAGAATAGACTCAAATATAAAAACTGCAGCTTGTCATGTAAAGGAAGCTCATGCGTAAAGGAAAGCCCTTTGCCAGGTTGTCTAAATAGTGCTAAAAGTTCTTCCACTGTATCAGTGGCCGTTACAGAAAGGTTGGGTTTTAAAATCACCAAGAAATCGCCCACATACCTAAAACCTTTTGAATTTTTGCATCGTCAAAAACACAAGCCAGGTCTCGGTCATCAGCAGAGAAACACAAGGTTGCATGGCTGCGATCAGCCGGATACCCTTGTTCTATCATGGTCGCAGTTGCAGAAACCCTCCTTCAAAAATTGAAGGGTAAGCGGAAAGCCAAGCCACTAGTGGAAAAAAGGCCTCAAGTTGTTCCGTACATGCATAAAGTGGCCCACAATCTAAAGAAAGTGGCCAGTAGGTACAAAGTACCTATTGTTTTTTCGGCTCCATGGAAACTTGCTGCCTTGTGCCCGCGCATCGCAGACCCGCAGAAGTTGACCCGCTGTGGTAAAAGCCATACAAGGCCGTATGTGACTTGCGCGGTTGGTGTGGTGTACGAAATTCCACATGATTGCGGCAGGGTTTATATCGGTCAGACAGGCCGTTGCATAAATGATAGGGCAAGGGAACACGAGCTGTCTATCAAGAATAAGATTAGTGCACATTTATCTATGCACTGTGATTCCTGCACATATGTGAGGCAGACTTTTTCAATATCCGCATTCTTGGCAAAAGCAAAGATTCCTTGGCACGGGAATTAATGGAGGCTTATTTCATTGCTACGAAACGTGACATCTGTGTCAGCGATACGTCTGTGACTTTACGCAGCACTGAACGCCAGTTTCTGCACTATATTATTCGGTAATGATGCAAACTTTGAGTTATGTGCGCAAATGTACGAGCGCACAAGGCCATCTTCTCCTATAAATTTGACCCTTGTCTGCTTTCAATAAACTAGTTGCAAGTGACGCTCTCCTGTCTTGATCGTTTTTTTCCGTCCTTGGTTGCGTCTAAACACTATGGAATTGACAGCCAATGAATAGCTAATCAATAATCGATCAATAATCAATACATTCCGGGAAATGCTGGGGATGACTTGGTAGTGCTTAGCCTAGCCCAAAAGCCAGGACTAGCTAGGTGCCTATCAGCTCCACTGTCTCTTTAGCAGTGCGCCTCCAGTACAAGCTGCGCTAATTTTCTAGGTATTGTTTAAGGTAATTTACTTTCTTCACTTTCAGAAGAGTAAACAGTAAGCGTCCATATTAAACATAGAAATGCTTTCCTTCCTTACTTACTCTATTGAGTGATAAAGATACTTCCTCGTGCTGTATGCGGGAGTACGTTTGTCACTGAATAGGGTACGGAAGGGAAGCATTATGAGGGAGTACTTTTATCACTGAATGGTGTAAGCAAGGAAGGAAAACATTATGAGGGAGTATTCTTATCCCTGAAGAGAGTAAGGCAAGGAAGGAAAGCATTATGAGGGAGCACTTTTATCACTGAATAGAGTAAGCAAGGAAGGAGAACATTATGAGGGAGTACTCTTATCACTGAATAGAGTAAGCAAGGAAGGAAAACATTATGAGGGAGTACTCTTATCACTGAATAGAGTAAGGCAACGAAGGAAAGCATTATGAGGGAGCACTCTTATCACTGAATAGAGTAAGGCAAGGAAGGAAAGCATTATGAGGGAGCACTTTTATCACTGAATAGAGTAAACAAGGAAGGAAAACATTATGAGGGAGTACTATTATCACTGAATAGAGTAAGGCAAGGAAGGAAAGCATTATGAGGGAGCACTTTTATCACTGAATAGAGTAAACAAGGAAGGAAAACATTATGAGGGAGTACTCTTATCACTGAATAGAGTAAGGCAAGGAAGGAAAGCATTATGAGGGAGCTCTTTTATCACTGAATAGAGTAAGCAAGGAAGGAAAACATTATGAGGGAGTACTCTTATCACTGAATAGAGTAAGGCAAGGAAGGAGAGCATTATGAGGGAGCACTTTTATCACTGAATAGAGTAAGCAAGGAAGGAAAACATTATGAGGGAGTACTCTATCACTGAATAGAGTAAGGCAAGGAAGGAAAACATTATGAGGGAGTACTCTTATCACTGAATAGAGTAAGGCAAGGAAGGAAAACATTATGAGGGAGTACTCTTTACCACTGAATTAGAGTTAAGGCAAGGAAGGAAAAACATTATGACGGAAGCACTTTTATCCACTGAATAGAGTAAGGCAAGGAAGGAAAGCATTATGAGGGAGCACTTTGATCCACTGAATAGAGTAAACAAGGAAGGAAACATTATGAGGGAGTACTCTTAACCACTGATAGAGTAAGGCAAGTGAAGGAAAACATTATGAGGGAGCCCTTGTATCACTGAATAGAGTAAGCAGGAAGGAAAGCATAGGAGTTTACAACTGAATAGAGTAAGGCAAGGAAGGAAACATTATGAGGGACCTTAAAGGAAAACATTATGAGGGAGTACTCTTATCACTGAATAGAGTAAGGCAAGGAAGGAAAACATTATGAGGGAGCTTTTATCACTGAATAGAAAGTTATGAGGGAGTACTCTTATCACTGAATAGAGTAAGGCAAGGTTCAAGATTATGATATCTTACCACTGAATAGAGTAAGGCAAGGAAGGAAAGCATTATGAGGGAGCTTTTATCACTGAAGAGTAAGGCAAGGAAGGAAAACATTAAGGGAGTACTCTTACCACTGAATAGAGTTTCAACTCTTATCACTGAATAGAGTAAGGCTGAGCATCACTGAATAGAGTAAGGCAAGGAAGGAAAGCATTATGAGGGAGCACTTTTATCACTGAATAGAGTAAGCAAGCCATTATGAGGGAGTACTCTTATCACTGAATAGAGTAAGCAAGGAAGGAAAACATTATGAGGGAGTACTCTTATCACTGAATAGAGTAAGGCAAGGAAGGAAAGCATTATGAGCATTATGACCTACCTTCGGTTTACAGATGGCATTGTCTGTTCAGCAACAATGGGGACGATATTACAACAAATGATTGAGGACCTTAACCGAGAAAGTGTAAGAGTGGGGTTCAAGATTCATATGCAGAAGACAAAAATAATGTTCAATTGCCTGGCAAGGGAACAATAATTCAGGATCGCCAGTGAGCCTCTTGAGTCTGTAAAGGAGTACGTTTATCTAAGGGACCGTGAACATGAGAAGGGAATTTACTGAAGAATAAAATTGGGTTGGAGCGAATATGACAGGCATTGCCAAATCCTGACTGGGAGCTTGCCACTGTCGTTGGAAAGAAAAGTGTACAATCATTGCATTCTACATGTGCTAACATATGGGGCAGAAACTTAGAGGTTAACAAAGAAGCTCGAGAGCCAGTCAAGGACCGCAAAAAGAGACGATGGAACGAAAAATTTTAGGCTTAGTGTTAATAGACAGGAAGAGAGCGGTGTGGATCAAAGAGCACATTGGGGATAGCCGATATTCTAATTATTCTAATGGAGATTAAGAGAAAAAAAATGGAGCTGGGCAGGCCATGTAATGCGTAGGGTGGATAATCGGTGGATCATTAGAGTTACAGAATGTGTACCAAGAGACAGGAAGCGCAGTTGAGGACAGCAGAAATCTAGGTGGGGTGATGAAGTTAGGAAATTTGCAGGCGCAAGTTGGAATCAGCTAGCGCAAGACAGGGGTAATTGGAGGTCACAGGGACATCACATCAGGGAGGTATGTGTAGGTCACATCAGGACTTTCATCCTGCAGTGGACATAAATATAGGCTGATGATGATGATGATTTTTGTCACTGAATAGAGTAAGTAAGGAAGGAGAGCATTCATTGTCACCATATATCTAATATAGACGCTTATTTTATTTCCCTTCTGAAAGTGAGGAACATGCATCCGGCATCACGGAACTTAAATTACTCCAACGAAACTGCAAGAAGCTTACAAAATTCACCTTTGTGATCGTTCTTCGCTCACTACGCGACACTGAGATGATGAAAGAAAAGAACCGTGTTCGAAAAGGCAACACAGCTTCGAACGTGTTTTGTGCATTTCCCGATGGATGGCGCGGCGAGTCAGAGGCGCTTTGCCGGGCCCTTGTTTCAAGATGACGGCCGGTGGGGCGTGTGACAAATGAACGCGGGAGAGCGGGGAGAGTGAGAGAGGGTGTCAAAAGATCGAAAGGAAAAAAATTCCGCAATAAGTAAAGTAAAAGAAAATAATTGACATACACAGCCTCTATATACGTAAAGATAATACGATGGAGCATACTACTTTGCGACATGTGTAAACAAGTCGGTCATACAGGTTTTAACAGGCGCTGATAGCGCGACCTTGGTCTGTCTTTTTCTCAGACAAAACGACGCTTTCTTTATCCGCCTTCTTTAAAGGAGCTCTCGATGACACCTTTGGTATCGACCGTTGGCTTCCGCGGTGTCTCCCTCTATATATTGCCGCCAGGCGTGCCTCTTAACACTTAGTCGATAGAGCCCCACTTTTAGAATAATAAACACCCCATTCATTCATTCATTCATTCATTCATTCATTCATTCATTCATTCATTCATTCATTCATTCATTCATTCATTCAGTGTTCCGTGAGCAATGGTAGTTTGTAGCTTGTTTCACTACTGGATGGGAGAAAATGTAGTCTTGGAGACGACAGGTAGACTATATAGTTTCTGCGTTAATTCTGTTGCATTAAGAGAGCCTTGAACACATCGGTATGTCCGAAAGCTCAGCAAACTTACTTATCCGCACTGGGGGGCCTGTCAACGGAATATCGAAGTTTTCCGCACGATCCGATTATGCCATTAAATAATCCAAATAGCGGGTTAAGTGGGGGTCTACTGCGGTTATAAGTATAGATGAGTTCAAAGAGAGCCACCGTTATAGCGTGGACAAGCGTTTGGTTTTTCGATTAACAAATGCCAGATGTCCGGCCGCAGCAGCCCAGTGGCTATGGCGTTGCACTGCTGAGCTCGAGGACGCGGGTTCAACCCCGGCCGCAGCGCCCGCATTCTGAAGAGGCCGGAATGCAAGAAAACGCTCCTGTACCGTGCATTGTGTGCACGTGGTCAAAATTAACCCGAAGCCCCACCACTACGGCATACCTCATAATCGAATCAGGGCGTTGGAAAGTGCGAGGGACAATAATTGATCCGACCAAGGTAGCATTCGTCATGCATTGGTGAGGAACGTCGCTGCGCCTGCCTAAGCAATCTCGAAAGTGCTGCTCAAGGCTCTGATCGATATTCTGCCAATGCTCACAAATTCGTACGTTTGATAACTTGAAATCAGCTTGGATTTTGCGTCTGAAGTATAGCCTCCAGCAAACTTACCTATATCGTGCGAGAACACTATAATATGGTCGTACGTCGTCCTGAAGGGAACATCGCATTAGACGACTCTTGCACAGGAGAGTGCTTAGTGTACTTGAGAGTACTTCTGCCGGTCTCGCTGATTATCGCCGCTTAAAGGCGCTGAACTGACGCGTGATTTACAGATACTTGCGAATATTTGGGGCAACGCAGCGACAAATCTAGGCCTTAAGTTTAGCACGGAGAAATGAAGAATTATGATCTTTAATGAAGAGACGAGTAATTACGTGGTGTCAATTCAACAGCAAGTCATGCCCATAGTCAAGTAATATAAGTACCTAGGCGTATACATAAGCGAAGGAAATACTTACTCAAGCAACCACCAAGATAATCTGAAAACAAAGGGGAAACGGAATGCAGCAATAATGAAACACAGATCACTGTGGGGCCACAATAAGTGTGAGGTGGTACGTGAAATCTGGAAAGGAGTAATGGTGCCAGCGCTGACGTTCGCAAATGCAATTATATGCTTAAAATCGGATATACTGTCGGGGTTGGAAGTTAACCAAGATCAGCCCACGGTAAAACCACAAATGAGGCAGGGCAGGGTGACATGGGTTGGGCCTCTTTCGAAATAAGAGAAGCAGAGTGCAAAATTAGTTTTGCAAGAAGACTCAACAACACGGATGAAAATAAATGGGTGGCTAAAGTGCACAAGTATCTGTACCTGAAAAGCGTGGACACGTACAGAATGAAGGAAGAGGTCAAGAAAGTTGGCAGCCAAGTACAGGATCATCGAAACTGTAAATAGACAACCAGGAGTCATCAGAAAGAAAATGAGAGAAATAGAGACAGTGAATTGGATGCACATAATGGAAACAAAAAATAACCATGGAGATTTACAAGAATGAGAAGAAAGAAATTAGAAGTGAAAATCTGTACGATAACACAAAGGGCAGTGCCTTGCTATTTGAGGCTCGAGCCGGTTGCCTGAGGACCAAAACATACCGGAGCAAATATTCGGAACTAGATGAGGCATGTGTATGCTGCAGTAAAGATCCGGAGACCACTCAGCACATCCTAATGGAATGCGAAGGGATTCACCCAGTCAGACCCATAAGTACCGTACGCCTTCTAGAAGCGATTGGGTTTAAAGTGAACGGAAGCGCCGACCGGTCAGCAGTCGAGATAAGCAAGAGACGTTTAGAGTATTGGTGGGAAAAAAGCAGGGAAAAGATGGATACGACCTGATTTTTTAAACTCATAGGTAGCGGTACAAGGTAGATTTTGAAAAAAAAAAGCAGATTAATGAGAGGTATACAAAAATAGATAAAGAACGTGTATAGTATACATGATTAAATCAAAAAGGTTAGATGACACTTTGACACCGCCCTGTTTCAAAGGGGATGCCATTAAATCATCATCATCATGGACGCTCGCGCGATATAGTAAAAAATGTGGTTGATCCCTCTTATATAGGAATCGGTATAGAACACGAAAGTGAAACGTGTCTTCACAGAAGTAGTGTAATGTTTATTGCACATTGATATATAATGTCTATTGGTGTTTTGTGGCTAAAGCGCCCTTAGGCGTTGATGCACCCACGCTGACGCCTGGTGGCACGTCTCCTCCATCACGACTACCAACGTCGATGACCATGAGCAACCGTCGTGCATATGGAAGCTGCACTACGCTGCACACGCTAGCACAACGCGAAAGACGAAGCACGTAACTGACACACTAATACAACGCGCAAGACAAAGCACGTAACTGAATCGTCACCGAGTCAAATGAGCGCGTACAGCGCGTCGTAATTGCAGCCTCCGCGATCAACTTCAGAAACATTTTCAGAGCTAATTGCGGAGGCCACGCTCCGCTGTGCTGAGTACGGTGAACGCCACCTAGGTGGCGTTGGTAGTGCTTCTTGATGCCAGCGTCCCTTCGAATGCTGGCATCGAGGCGTCGTAGTGCTGAGACCACCGAAGCGTTCACTGTCGGTGCGCGTTAGTGTCATAATGCAGTGCTTCTCTTTTCTGCTCGTAGGCGGCGGCACCGCCCCGAGCAAGAGCGCGGGTACACGGAGGAGTGTTAGATATACAAGGCGCGTCTGTGTAGCTCTCTGCAAATGCGTTTGTGGCGCAATGGGTTGAACGCTCGGCGATCTATCGTCGCGGACCGAGAGGTCGTGGGTTCGATTTCCAAATTTTGCATGTTTGTGGAACTTTTTCTTCTGGTTTCTTTCTTTGTATTATGTTCTATGACGTATTTCCGTGACGGAAATACGTCAGTGAAGTCTTGGTGGACCCCGGCATAAAACACTTTCGTGTTAAAAATGCGGGAGGCTGTACATGTAGCCTATCACAGCATGTATTCTGGTGTGGCAAGTATTCTTCAGTGGAAAAGTTGCACTGCTGTAAGTTCAGTGGAAAAGTTGCTTTCTGTAACTTGCAGTTGAATTAGAGCTAATAAACAGTATTATTTCCCGTGCTGTTACACAAAAGCTCCGAAGCCGTTAGTCAGCGACGGCGCTATGGAGCTCAAGCAAATGAGCAAGCAAGCAAGCAAGCAAAGAAAGAAAGAAAGAAAGAAAGAACATCGCGAAGGTAACTTTGTGTCTGCGATTCATACCGCGCCAGGCATTGTATCCTCTGTTACACGATATTCTTAACACGTTTACATTTGAAGACAAGATAACTGCGATCATACAATTTGTTAATAAAAAAATCAGGAGCCTAGAACACACAGGATATATGGACGACGAAATGAGAACAAAACAATAACGTAGACTACAATTGCGAAGAGCATAAAGTCCGTTAATGACAGCTGTAAATAAAACACGCTGCTAATATGATGCGGAACAAAATGACATCACTTTATAACCAGTAATCCTCCAAACAATGACATTCCTGCCCTTTTTCCCCCATTTCCCAGTTGAGGGTATAGCCTATTAATGCAGTACTTGCCCCTGTCTTTCCTTTTTTTTGACGTCTTTCTTTCGTACGTTTCTCACAAAGTTTACTCTACGGATATAACAGGTACGGAATAACAAAGTACTCGAGTACTCCGGACCACGCGAAGGCAGCGTGTAGTACATGTCTTAGCTCGCAACAAAATGCCGACGTACGGCATAAGGAAGAAAAAGGAAGGGGGGGGGGGGAGGGAACCTGGAGAGAGATTACAAGCACATTGCCACCCATTTTGCCGAGGTAAATATTAACGAGCTTATTATTCGCACGAGCTGCCCGACGACGCATTCCAAGGCGTATCGACGACGGGCATTCGAAAGCCCGTGATTAACGGACGTCGTCGCGCAAGAGCGTGGCGCAAGACACCGGCGACAGCGCGGGCGCTAATGCGTTGCGCTTCTTATGCGGCTCGCGTCGGGAACGCGTCCGGTATAACGCGTCCCACCTGTATACACGATGCGTTTTATGTGCTCTCGATGAGCCGGTTAGCGAGCGACGCCAGCGAAACGGACGCCGGCCCATGTAGTTAGGCATTCTGTGCGCCCGTTACGCTGGTCCGTCCACGTACCGCGCGACCGCTGTATGCCCGAGCCGCCAGAAATGCTTCACAACGGGAAAATCCCGCAGAGGAAACTGCGTAATGCACCTGCAGCTTTGCGCAGGATGGCTCGGTTGTCCGGGTTAACGCTCTCGCGTTTACTCTGCGCAGATGCTGAGCTCGTGTCTGCAGTCTTGTCTTCGTATACCGGTTGGCTGACGCGGCATATTCGTACGCGCGCTTCTTGGAGTGAATTTTTGTACCCGACCTGTGCAATCTGGTTCGTGTGAAAACGGCGGGTTAAAGTGAAAAGGAGGAAGACCGAGATACGATGATCAATGCAGGTGCAGTGGGGAAGTGATTAATAATTATGTTAAATAAGATGGCATCAAACGAGTGCGGTATAGGAACGAAAAAAAAAAAATGAGGAGCCGCACTGGTAAAAGGGCATGACTCAAGGGCAAAAGCGGTCGACACTATGTTCTGCTATGCGAAGCCGTCGGGATAATCGCGTAACCAGATCGCCGTAACGAGATGCATTACGGGCGCTACGAAATGGTTAAGGAAATCAGGTTTGGTGAGCGACCGGTTACTAAAAGCTCAGCGCATTACCGCTGTCTCGATCGCTGCGGTGGAAGCGTGTTCATTGGTTGTGCGCGCCGTGGGAAAGTGTCTTTCATGCGAAACAAGACGCGGGACATGGATGAGAGGTTACTTGCTAACGGCGTCCTTCGATTTCAATCACACTTGCAATTGTGACACGTGAGCAAGCGCACGTATAGAGTGAATTAATCATACAGCTGAGGGACTAGGTTACAGATTTTTTTCAGTATACAGCTGTTCGTATTGAAAAAATAATTGGTTTGATTTTGTTTTCTGTAGCTCGCGGTGGCATTTAATGCTTGTTCCTTCCAAGCGAGACAGTTTCCCTTTGCGAGGCCAAAGTTTTCAGCTTGGCTTGACTATGCAGAGCCCTGGCTCTCGTCAGTCTTTCAAGTTGATTTGAGATCTTATACTCATAGTTTTGAACTTCCGTGTCTACGGTCGGGCACGTATAAAACGTGAACGGCAAATTATAATGTACGACACCTCTTATGAGTGGTAACTTACATGCAGTAAGCCAAAGAAAACAGATTCATGTGAACGTGGCACTTTGAAGTGCTCAATAGTTCTAATAAATAAGGGATGTCATTGAAGCCGAAGTTCCGACAAGGCGTGTCGTCATCCCTTGTGTTCATCCCGTTGTCGAAAGCGCTAATGCATATCCCTTGTACGAGTAGCACAGCATAAGTAACTTGGCAATACGATTTCGAACCGTTATACGCATCCTATTCTGTAGGCCCAAACTAAGCTTACACAAGCCGCATCATACAAAGATCATACTAAAGAACGCGATTTAGTTAGATCTAAATTATTAGAGCTTTCATTGTCCACAATGGTATACATTAGATAGATAAAATGTGTTCTATAGCCCTGAGACTTGCAATAAGAAATCGCAATTCTGCATTACGTCGGACAGGATTTACTGCCGTACTTCTTTCCTCTTTCCTTCCTAATGCGAAAGAGAACACTTCCGTTGCCCCTATAGTGCTTATGCTCATTCATAACTTATTAAGAGAATTTATTTCAACCCATGGACTGTAGCTTACAAGAGACAAATTACAAGGGAACAATACGAACAAGAAAGAATGGTGCAGCACTAATATACTTGATAAACAGAGACATGTGCTGCACTTAGGCACGTGGCTGAAGACATAAGGCACAGTTCTTACTATTGATGCATCACAGTCTTCCCAATTCACGAGGACACAGTGGCTCAAAGTAAATATATAAAAATAACTTTTAGTTAATGCCCGCTGCGGAACGCAAAGACGGTTCGAACACACGGCGACATAAACAAAATATTCTTAAGAATGTAGGGCGTCCATGTGATACATCTGGTAAGGTTACGCGTCTCGCATAAAAGTTACCGTAACAGGTGCAGCACGATTGTCGCATAAGATGCCTTACGGTGCGCGAGCTCGCAGCTTCTTCTTCTTTCTGGGGTTTTGCGTGCCAAAACCAGTTCTGATTATGCGGCACGCTGTAGTGGAGGGCTCCGGATTAATTCTGACCACCTGGAGTTCTTTAACGTGCACTACAACGCAAGCACACGGCCGTTTTTGCATTTCGCCTCCATAGAAATGTGGCCGCCGCGGCCGGGATTCGATCCCGCGATCTCGTGCTCAGCAGCGCAACGCCTTAGCTAACTGAGCCACCACGGCTGCTCTGTTCGTAATAAACTATAGAGTGGCTGCGAAGCCTTAACTGCAAGCTCTACTAAACCTAAGCTAGCTCTTCAAGCAGTGCATATCGGTGATCCACTACTATTTCTGAGCTCCATCATTTACGGGGGAGGGAGGCGTCCTGGCAAAATACACAGGCTAGCATTGGAATTCATGGACCGCTGCTCAATCCGGCCTGATGCGCCTCCACGGCTTGGACATTTCCAGACCGCGACGAAAATAGCGTCGCAGGCAGCAGGACAGGCATTATAATTAGTTTTCCCACACACGTGTCACACACCATCGTCCTTGGTTGATGGCGTCGCCCTTCGCAACCTGCTTTCGTACAGTCCGGCTCGGCATTTTGCACTTTCGTTTTGTTCAGTTCAGTTAAACCGCATTCCACTGACGTTTCGGTTGTCGGCTGTCAGGCTTTCGTGCTATCGCTTTTAACGCAAACAGAAGGAAATGCTCATGAGCGTTAATTTATCTACGTATCGCAAAGAGAAATATGATGCATGGAAAGACAAGGAGTTTGACCAGAGGTATAGTTCTGGTCAGCTTCCTTGCACGGGCAGCAGGCGTATGTAGGGGTTTGAAAGGGAGAGGAGAGAAGCACAAAGAAGGTAAAGAGCTCAGACCGTCCAACGATAGCATGTACCGCATTCTCAAATTTTATCGAGGAGACCCTGTGGATTGGAAGAGCCGCATATAATAGGCCACATACGCAATAGGCCACTTGCAGTGAGCCATTTATTATTGCGGATTTCGTAACTTTATTCGGACACTGATGTGGCAGCAAAACACTGTTTAAAAGGTCCACGCTGTTCTTCGCAGCCCGTCCTCGGTACTCCGTGTGTTCCGGTTGCTCTTGTGATTGCCTATGTCTCTGCAGGCCTACAGGCGCGTGCTTCCCGTATACACTATGCATCATCGTACATCTATTTCGTTTTCGTTATTATGTATTCATTTCAAGTGAAAATGTATCGTTGACGCCTCTTATAGGTGCTAACACCTACTGACGACCGCCTATTAAAAGAAGGAAAGAAAAATAGAATGCAGCCAGTTCCACGAACTGAAATCTGTCGAAACCGCGGAGCTGTGGTCGTTCTGCTTCTGCGATTAACGCGTATGTTTCTTTTTTTTTCGCAATCGTAGTCTTCGTTTTAAACCGTAGGAACGACCGCACCTCTGCTTTTTCAACAGATTTCCCTTCGTGGAACTGGCTGCATTTTATTAGTGAGACATGAACATCAAGGTAAGGTCGAAAACGCTTTTATTCACTATCTAATCCCTCCCATTGCTTGGGTTTTCGCTGATATCACGTCGGGTGTTTTTTGCCCTTTACAAGCACGGCCTTGTGCTCGCTGTGGCAGAGTCAGTGGACGCCGCTCTTGCCGAGCGGCGTCCATCGTGCGAAGAGCGCGCGGCCCAAACACCTGCTATTATACCCCGGCGCCTCTCCAACTCCTCCCCGGCGCGCGCTCCGATTGGTCGGCTCCTCTCCTCCCTGCGACCGGGAGGCGAGGAGCCCTCCCTGGTCACATGACCTCTCCGGCTCTGCTCCTGCGTGACGGCGCGGTCATCTACGGCGCACGCTCGACTAAGAACAGCTCCGCTGTTAAAATGATGAATTTGATAAACTAGGCAATGTCATTCGTTATTATTCCGCGCTGTGGAAACTCGCGCAGGTACTTTGGGAGATGGATCGACTTTCGCGAGATTTCACGTGACGCGGCACTGGTTCTGCCGACAGCATTTCTGGTGCTGTGCCCACTAATCTCGCTATCTTCGCACAGTGTCAAAAGCACTGTCGGCAGCGATATTTCGACGCTTCCATTGCTCGAGTCTCGCGCAGGCTCGCGAACGTGAAACTATATCTTCGAAAGTGATCGCCGAGAATAATGCCCTTGCTTTGTGTTCTATTTCTGAATTGTATAATACATCTTTGCTAAAGAATTGAAATTTCTCGTGTTGAATTTTGTTGGAAAGACGATTCTTATTATTATTTGATTTGAAAACACATACACAGGAAAGGGAAAACGATGAGCAAGGCTGGCAACGGCCACCAGAAGGGGCACAACGCCTGCCTACTCTTCAGAAAGGAGAAGACAGAAACATAGAAATGGAAGGTAGGAAGAAGGGGAGGAAAGGGGAAAGAAAGAGCCAGATAACAAATCTCAGAGAATAAAGTAGAACACACAGAACTCACAGTACAGGTCACAACACAGTAGGGCCGGTCACAGCAGGTCACTGCAGGTCTCACTACTAAAAAAAAAAAACGTTAAATAGAAGAACATTCGCTAAGTTACAAACGTGAACTTAAGTTAGTTAATTCCAGAAAATTAAGAAGAGCGCCATGGGCCTGATCGCGTCGAGATGCACAGCCACTGGGGTATAAACATTCGTCTAAGGTGGTACACCGCAGGCCAAGGTGATGATATTCCCTTACTAGTGACATGCGCTGCACACTGAAAGCGGGACACTCCAGTATGAGGAGCTGAAGTGTCTCGCAGCAACCGCAAGAAGCACACGATAGACTGGCCACACGTCTTTGTATAAACGTTCGCACTCGTTTACACAGCCAACCCTTAGCTTCAGGAGTTGCGCTCTAGCGCGACGAGGCAAGCCTCGACCGCTAACAGGGGACGGGAACGTTCCATTTGCGACGCGCTGGTCTGGATGCTGCTTGAGTAGGTGGCGACGAATCAGCAGGTACAGCAGCAGGTACAGCAGGTACAACTACAGCAGGTAGTGGTAGAACACGCAAATGCGTGTACAGATGCTGTTTGGAATGCGGCCTTCGTAAATTTTTTGAAGTGCCGCTAGAACATGTTCTACTTTTACAATACAGATATCCCCATTTATTTCCACTTGCGTAGAGCGAGATATATCTTCCTGTGGTGCTAGTAAAAGCCCTTTGAAGTAAAGCAATACAAATTACCTTCGCGAAAAATCTACGATCAGGCGACGCAAATAAGTAGAGTTGCTCGTCAAGTGGCTCGAGCATGTCTAATTGTTTCTTTATTTTATCTTCGCGCGCATCGGCAACTTTTCTGCAGTAAAGCACGTTGTAACAGAACGAGTTAGGGGCAACATAAAACTGTATTTATTTATTTGACATTGCGCGAGCAACGCATCGCTGCAGGAACGCAGCACTTTAACGCCAAGACAGTTTAGTTGTCTCACCCGAGTCGTTTCTCCTGTCACGTGTTCTGCTTGTGTTTCTCCCCAGATGACATAGTTCACTTCACATTATCTAAATGCCTAGCGAAGGAAACAGAATGTGCGCGTAAAGGCACTCCTCTCAGACGGTCCGGACTCGTAAACTTTCTGTGCACAGACGCATCCCCAAGGTTGAGCGGTGGTATTCTTAGGAGCATCGTGGTTAGAATCTTAACTTCGGCTAATCGCGATATGAAAAAGGAAAGAACCGGTTCTAGCTCGACGGCAGCGTAGTGAACAAGCAAAGAAGACACGAACTTTGAGGGTCGAGGGGACAAAAACAGAAGCCGAGGAAAGTTGTGACGCGAGTGACGCCAAGCATCGGGAATGCGGACAGGAGCCAACCAACCTAGAGCGCGACCCGTCGCATAGTTGGCGAGCATTTGTCGCGATGTCCTTTAGCGCGAGCATTGTCATTAAGGAAAATTGCCAGATCCTTAACGCGGATGTCTCTCGTGAAATGTGTCGACAATTTCGCATGACCCGCGTGCTTGCGTTGTCCATTGCTTTATTTATTTTTCTGCATTGACTCTCGGCTCCAAGTTCTTTGGCAGTGGCAAATTCGCCAGCTGTTCTATGGTAATTATCACATAGTAAGCAACTATACATGTACATTCTTTACCGTGACAACTTAGTTTGTGAAAGGTTCTATGGTGGCGTTATTTATAAATTCCAAATAATACGCATTTGCCTCGATTTGGTTCTTAGTCCGGTAACGCTTTGTGCGACCGGGAAGGGGCATTTGGAGATCCGCGCGCAGTGACAATCAATAGGCATTGTAAACATACGTTGATCAGGTTGCGTCTTGCTTCGTCAGAAAAGATTGCGTCTTGCGAACTCCAGGACTCTTATTCTTCAGTTCAGCAAAGTCTATGTGTACAACTTCAAAGGGTTTATCGGAGTGATATGGCAAGACTATAGTTCATCGGGTCGTGGCCGGTACTTGGCCTTGTTAACTTGGCACAAGTGGCACGACTTGACGTAGTCTTTGGTGTCTTTTTTCATATTTTTCCATGTGAACCTCTGAAGGAGTTTGTTGTACGTCCGCCAGAAGCCGTCATGGCCACCAGATTCAGGGCTGTCATGATACAAGTGAAGTACTTTTGGTATCAGCGTCTCGGGTACAGTGAACCTTCCACCCTCGAAGTGCAGGTGTTTATACTCTTCCCATACGTTTGTCAAATTGATCATACGATCGCCATCCCTGTTTATTCTCTCTTCTTCCTCATCGACTTCTCAAAACTGTCATGTTGCGTCATCTTCTTTCTCGTCCCCCTTACATGTAATGGCAGAAACTTGCTAACTTTAAGAATACTAGGATGTGAACATCGTTTTATATTAAATGTGATAACTGCTGTTCATTATTCGAAAACCTTTCGAGAAGTATTCGGTATTCGATTTGATTCGATCCGCTTTTGGCACTATTCGATTCGTGTTCGATTCGGTCTCAATTAAACCGGAGCCCTCCACCACGGCATCCCTCATAATCAGAAATGGTTTAGGCACGTAAAACACCAGAAAGAAGAAGAAAACTTACTATTTGCACACCCCTACTTACCTTCATTTCCATGACAACGGGGTGGTCACTACTGTTAACGTAAACATCTTTATGCAGTTTAGTTGATGAAAGTAGCTTGCCCTCCCTGTGATAGAAGCTGCAATACAGGTAGAGAGAGATAAATGAGAAGAAAAGGGCTGGGACGTTATTCGGAAGAGAAACGTCCAGTTTGCTGCCCTGCAATGGAGAGAGTGACAGAAAGTTGAGAAGGAAGCCGGAGAAGAGGAGCACATGCACAAAGAGCGACAAAAAGAGAGAGGGAAACACATCAATAAGAACGCGTGAGTGTTAAAGGGACTGGCAACCAGTTTTTATGGTATACCAATTTTATGGAAAGCTTACTAGTCTGAGTGACCGATCATACAGCGGTAACGCGGAAAACGCCGAGGGAAATTTTTTTATCATAATTTTCCGATCTGCATAGAGGATGTAGTCGTGCTCAAGAAACGTGCTGGAAACAGTAATAGGTGAGTGCGATAGCGATTATACGCCGGCATTGGTGGGAAGAAGACGACAATTAAGTGCGCTTCTAGCTGTAAGAAAGTAATGTTTTGTTTATCAAGCCGATGTTCTTGCGGTTCATGTTTTCTGACGCGTTGAATCATTTTTACCAAATAGGTTGTGTCCGAAACCACGCCCAAGTAGTCCCTCCAAGTAGCACAAACTCATCGCGAAGGCCATGCTTTTGCTGGCTGCTTGCGCCAGGCTTTTTTTTAGCCAAGCCAAATTAAGTGGTAGGACATGCCAGTAGTGCTATTATTGCAGTGCTGGAACCCATTCGCGCCAGAATCGCCGATGGCATTTTGTATCTCACAGAGACCACAGAACTCTGGGTACTAACTCGCGCTAACTCGGTGCGTACAACAGCCCTCATGTGCGCCGCGATGCATTGAACAGCTCTGCTCGCTCTGCCACTCCACTCATTACCACCAAGGCAGCGTGCGCTTATTTTACTTCGTAATACGCATAAAATAAAGCGCAGAAAGCTAATAATATACGAACTGCAATTTTAAGCAATAAGTATGTTGTACTTAATAACAGCTGACTTAAGTACTGCAATCTCATGTGCTACATCCGAGGTACCTAGACTTCATCGCCAGGCCGCGCCACTCACTGGTTTTTGTGACTTTCTGTGCCAATTTAAAATTATAATTCCGACTTAAATCGCAAACAGCGTGCTGGATTCTGTCACTATAAATCATGGTCACTTCATTTCCATCAACATTGCACAACACATTATCACCAGTTGTGCAGTTTTTTTAAACATGTTCCACTAGGTCGACATTTTAACTGCATCACATTAGGTTTATACGGCGTGCTCACTCCGTCATCGTGGTCGTTCTCATGTCTATGGTAGAGCTGCTTTCGCTCTTTCTCTCGAACTCCGCTGTTTCGTTTGCCGACATTGCACGGGTACGAAGGTGTATAGTACCGGGTCTTTTAAAGTATTTTAAGCACCTCCCTTCCGGCAAATACCTGAAGGCAATAAAATAAATAAAAAAAAGAGTTCCGAAAGCAATACGTCCCCTCGTGCGCAAATATTCGATCCGTTTCTCAAGGTTCAACGTGACTCCGCGCATTAGCGCCAACTCTTGTCACCTAGCAAGGGGACAAGACAAGGCCGAGCGCCCGTCGGGGGACTTTTCGCCGGGACGGACGAGCGAGCGAGTCGGCCGCATTGCATGCGCGGCAACCTTGCAAGGTCGCCCAGTTCTCCCAAGTTTTTTTTTTTTTTTTTCATTTTCTCATGACCCCCCCTCCCCTTTTCCTCTCTTATGTACCCGAGTGGTCAGCGGCCAACTGCCGCTGTCGCCATGGTTCACTGATCACTACAGTGCGACTGCGGCATGCGAAGGCTGCTGCGATATGGCGCCTGTGCAGGCCGGATGCCGACGCCGCCGCCGCCGGGAGGGCTTGGATGCTCACGGAGTCAGTTCAAGGCAGGGTCGCAACGGGATCCAGCCGAAGCTGTGCAGCAGAGTCCAGGGATAAGCGGACCGAGCGCGTGACTCGCGAGTGAGTCACTTAGGACGAGGCGGCACAGTCCGACTGCACGAGCGACATACCGCGCTGAGCGAAGGACGTTCCCTGGGAAACAACATTTTACTGCCTTTGCTGCTCTGTGTAATCGTTTGCGGAAACCCCTGCTTGATTGGCACATATAAACGACTGGTACACGTCGACTGACCTGCGGTATTCGTACCGCAGGTAAGTCGACTTGTACCACTGTATGCATTTCGACATGTACGCATTTCGTCAAGTCGTGATCTACATCCAAATTTATTTATTTATTTAACAATAACTTACAATCCCCTAGAGGCATTGCGCAAAGAGGCGATGTACAGGAAATGTCAAGGGTACTGTAAAAAATGACGATAGTAGCAATTCACTACATAAATAGCTATAAAAGTGCCTTGCGCGGCCAGTCACGCGGCAATTTTGCGTGTATTGGCGGGCTTCTTTCACGCTGGGAAAAACGCTTTTATGTATTTCGTCACGCATTGAGCAATAGAAAGCTGAATCGGGAGTAAAATGTTGCTCTACAATTTTCTCATTGAAACTTTTCATGTAAATTTAATATTTGAGAATGTCATTACTTAAGTCTAATTATGTAAATGGGCGGATTGCAAAAAAGAATCTGAGTATCTCCAAGCGACGGCAAACAACATTAGCTTGGTTCTGTCCAGCTACGTGGCATTTGCATATTTTAAAATCTTGGTGCATGATAGTTGGGACAACCTGTATATCTCGTATGTATTTTCCAACCTTCATACTTGCTAAGTGCAATCGTTTTACGTGCGAGAGGTAGAGCTTGCGTAATTTCAAGAATGTGTGTCGCCACTCCATTAAACCAAAAGAAAATTAAGCTTGATAAACAAAGCCGGATGCATTTAAATATTTCTACGCGGTTAATATACGTACATTTCGCTGTTACAGTGCCTAACTTCGGGCCACTTTAGTCGAAAAAACCTTGTCTTGGCTTAGCTGGTGTGCTATCCTAGACATCTTTAATTTCCACATCATTGTTGAATTCTGTAATGGCTGAATTTCGAGCCAATGAGAGACGCAGTAGCTGCCCTCTGGGCCAGTCAGAGCTGACGAGATAGCGAATTCGGCAATTATGCGGAATTTTACAATGTCCGCACTAGCACCTCTTACGTGACAGTAAGAGAGGACGCATTACCAAGCACTAATGAAGCGCTTTCTATGTCTGTGCGCTTAAGAATAGCAATTTTACCTGCTTTATCAACGAATGCTTCAAAATTCAGGGTAAGCTGCCGCGAGCTACTTATTCTTCGCGTCACGAATTTTTTCCGCTGCGGCTTATGTTAGAGAGTTTTATCGTGTCCGGTATTCGGGTAAACGCAGGCGGACTGGGCGTTTTACCGGAGGGGTGTAGGCGCAAACGCGAGCGGCCTGCATGGTGCAGCCACCTGGTGGCGCGGAGCTCAGTCAAACACAGCTCATATTGAAGTAACCAAGCTAGTGTATTTCACTTTGCTCATGGCGTAAATTTTCGACAGCAACATGGTTACGTCGCTGCCGAAAATTTACACCAGCAGCGAATTAGAATACACTTGGTTACTGCAATATTAGCTCTGTGTTTGTCTCGTTGAGTTGCCCAGCCATCAGGTGGCTGGGCACCGTGCTGGCCGCTCACGTTTACGTCTCCGTCCCTCCGGTAAAACGCCCAGTCCGCCTGCGTTTACCGGAATACTGGACAAGCTAAAACTCTCTATTGCAATTCTAAATGATATCAGCCTCGCACAGCACTTTTTGCCAGTCGACTCACACTTCCGTGACCTTTCCGTGCATCTAATTCCGCTCTTTCAAGCTGAGCATGTAACTTTCGCCATAGTTCTTAAATTGAACTTTTCACTATTGATGTGGCGGAAGCGACGAATGTGACTGCGCAAAATGAATCACGACTCACCGTAGTATCCATCGTTTAGGGTCTGTCCCGAACGCGCATTGAGTACGTGCTTCTTCTGTCGTTGACGGTCGATTAAAGACTGGAGCGCCGAAATCCACCCCGGGAAGTATACACAATTAAAATAGCGGATCCGAAATTGCGCTTTCAAGTACGCTGGCCCTCGCAGGAGGGTCACGACAAGTCTGTCCGCTTCACTGGCTCGGTAGCACGACCCCGAGGTTTTGAGGGCGACATGCCGGGACGTCGCATGCTTCATTTGGTGACATCATTCACTCGCGCCGGGCTCCGGTCCAGGTCGCCGTGGAGATGCACTAGTGCAGATGCCACAGCCATTTCGAGGAATCTCTCTGTTTTACTTTTACTTTCGCTGCTGCCGGCGGTCCGGGGGCTATCGACAGGATTATGCTCGACGCCGAAAAGGGTTATTGATGTTCCATCTTCTCTAGAGGCTTCCTGCGGCTAATAGTTTGTCCCGACCATCGCTACTTCGAGGGCAAGGGGAAATAGCGCCGTCGGCCCCGATAACCGCCGGGAATGCATGAATATCTCTCAGCCGAGTGGACACTGTCAGCGTGACAGATGGGTCGGCAAATACGTCGGCGGGGTGTATGTATATATTACGAAAACTGAGTCCGTATGCGCTGCGTCAGGGAGGAGAAATGAGTAGGTGCCAGTTTGATTTACGTTTGGCTCGCAACGCGTAAACAGACGCGGTTCCGTGCCGAAAACTTGTCTGGATCCCCTGCGCTGGTCACCTCTCGACACGTCGGTGCTCTCTGGCAGTCGAGTTATTATACCTGCTGCACCATTTAGAGTATTTATGAAGACTAGAAATCCCTAATGTCCACAGTACACCGACAGCTCCAGTGCTGGCCGCGCTGGATGGATCATCCCACCTGAGTCAGGTGAAAGTGGCCCTTTGTCCAGCAATAAGAACACGTAGCAATGACTAATGCTAAATGAAAGCGCTGGTATGTGCAAGAAAAGAAAATCATGAAAGAAAAGGAAGACGTCAGCGGTGATGACTTACCAGAGAAACGTTAACTGAGATTGGTTACGTACGGATAGCACAGTATAACCGCACAGTACAAAAAGAAGCACACACACACACACAGAGCGCAGAGTGGCTGCACTGCCTCTTTTTTTTTTTTTTTAACACGAAAGTGTTTTATGCCGGGGTCCACCAAGACTTCACTGACGTATTTCCGTCACGGAAATACGTCAGCTTACAAAGTACACGAACATAATACAAAGAAATAAACCAGAAGAAAAAGTTCCACAAACATGCAAAATTTGGAAATCGAACCCACGACCTCTCGGTCCGCGACGATAGATCGCCGAGCGTTTAACCCATTGCGCCACAAACGCACTTGCAGAGAGCTACACAGACGCGCCTTATATCTCTAACACTCCTCCGTGTACCCGCGCTCTTGCTCGGGGCGGTGCCGCCGCCTACGAGCAGAAAAGAGAAGTACTGCATTATGACACTAACGCGCACCGACAGTGACCGCTTCGGTGGTCTCAGCACTACGACGCCTCGATGCCAGCATTCGAAGGGACGCTGGCATCAAGAAGCACTACCAACGCCACCTAGGTGGCGTTCACCGTACTCAGCACAGCGGAGCGTGGCCTCCGCAATTAGCTCTGAAAATGTTTCTGAAGTTGATCGCGGAGGCTGCAATTACGACGCGCTGTACGCGCTGATCTGACTCGGTGACGATTCAGTTACGTGCTTTGTCTTGCGCGTTGTATTAGTGTGTCAGTTACGTGCTTCGTCTTTCGCGTTGTGCTAGCGTGTGCAGCGTAGTGCAGCTTCCATATGCACGACGGTTGCTCATGGTCATCGACGTTGGTAGTCGTGATGGAGGAGACGTGCCAACAGGCGTCAGCGTGGGTGCATCAACGCCTAAGGGCGCTTTAGCCACAAAACACCAATAGACATTATATATCAATGTGCAATAAACATTACACTACTTCTGTGAAGACACGTTTCACTTTCGTGTTCTATACCGATTCCTATATAAGAGGGATCAACCACATTTTTTTTTCGTGTTGCGTGGTCATCTCCGCCATCTGTCGGAAAGTATGCTACACCAACTCACCCAATCTGCAACATTTAGAGATGACTCGTTGTAGCATTTCCTTTTTTAAACGTTCTCTATTCTGTCTCCTCCTCATTCATTTATATTTCCTCATTTTTGCTACGTTTTCACATTTCTGGCTTCCTGCGGGTGTTGCGTACAGTTACGTGCGGGATTTCTGTTTGCATTCACGAATGCAATGGTATGTCTGGAAACAAGTTCCTTTAGGGCCTGTCCATCTCGACCCTCCAGTTGACCGTATACCTACCTCCCATGGCGTTCAATCTGGCGAAATCTCTCGCGCTATCTGCAACGATTTATAATCCTTGTAAAGTGGCCAGATAACAATAAAACTAACTTGACAACTGCGTTGAACTGATTCAACCAGTGGTGAAAGTTGCTAAGAGAAAGAAAGAAAAAAAAAGGAAACTCGTTTGGACCATCAGAATGTGTTGTTAACTAGAGCGGCGAAATTTGCGTTCCGTCGAACGGAGAGCCTCTCCGTGCAGGTGGTGATGGAGAGGCTATGCCCAGCGTTACCACGATAACAGTAATTTCGAACGTTCGGGCGCCGCTGGCTTCTCGCCCAGAGTACGGCGTTGTAATTTGCAACGTTAGCCAGCACCGTTTACTTTCTCTTATCGGTCAGGCGTAGCGAAGTGCGCTATGCCGATAACAGATTCTGTCTGCACGATCGTCTTATTTAGCCGAGCAGTTCACACTTCTCTTTATGCTTCCCGTCTGCATTATTGACTTCGTATTTCATATAGCAGTATGCGATAAGAATGCGAGCAAGCATGCGAAAAGCTGCTCTTGGGGCATGCCGAACCTGTTGCTGCCGCCAGAGATAGCTCGTTCACTTGCTGCGTATTGTATTCAAGGTTATAAAAACAACTTCATTTTACGGTAAATAATAACTCCCCCCCCCCCCTCGCGGTCAACGGGCCTTCATGACCCAACATCACCTTTCACATCCGATAAAATTGCGCATTGTAGATAAGTAAAAGTATTTTTTATGCGAACGATTAAAGGGAGTGAAAAGCCTTGAATGGTTAAAAGCGGCCTAAACTGCGCCATTCTACAGATTTACACCACGAGCCCACTCACTTAACGTCTGTAAAAACGTACACGTTATTCGAAAGCGTTTCTAACTGTCCCTCTTAGATATCTTTTAAGTTACCCACTATAGGGCAGCTAACCAGAAATACTTCTGGTTTTACCCTTATGGCCCGTACACACTAGCGGCAAAACGCGCGCGGCCCACCGCCGGCGGCATGACGCGCGCCGCGAAAGTAGCCGCGAAGCAGGTTTTTCTTGCCGCGGCAGGGATCGCTCCTGGACCGATTTTTTGCGGTTTGCCGCGTGCCGCGGATGAAGGAGACCAATGAGAGGGGTCCGCTTCCGTGACGTGCACGCGGGAAACTGGTGTCATGCGGGCCCGCCCGACCGCTCGTTTCGTACTCGCGTCCGGTGACAGCCGGAAACTTGTTTCGCACTATCGTCTGCATGCGTCAGCTCCCGGACGGAGCTACTGTAATGGCACGTACACACTAGCGGCAAAGCGCGCGCGGCGCGCCGCCGGCGGCAAAACGCAGCAGCGGCAGGGCGGCCACACCAACCGGCGGCGCGCCGCTGCGGCAATCACGTGACCGACTAGACTCCTCTCCCCTTCTCGAACTATCCGGGAGCTCACGCGTGCAGATGATAGTGCGAAACGAGAAACAAGCGGTCGCGCGGGTCCGCATGGCACCAGTTTCCCGCGCGCACGTCACGGAAGCGGGCCGCTCTCATTGGTCTCCTTCATCCGCGGCACGCGGCAAACCGCAAAAAATCGGTCCAGGAGCGATCCCTGCCGCGGCAACAAAAACCCGTTTCGCGGCTGCTTTCGCGGCGCGCGTCTTGCCGCCGGCGGCGCGCCGCGCGCGTTTTCCCGCTAGTGTGTACGTGGCATAACGGAGCTGACGGATAGTTCGAGGAGGGAGGAGTCTATGCTGTCACGTGACTGCCGCAGCGGCGCGCCGCCGGTTGGTGTGGCCGCCCTGCCGCAGCGTCGTCTTGCTGCCGGCGGCGCACCGCTCGCGTTTTGCCGCTAGTGTGTACGTGCCATTACCCTTTTATTGCGATAGCAATTAAATGGACACTTCAACCAGATTTCTTCCGTCGGCGTCACCGTCGCCATCGTCGTCGCCGTCGCCGTGAGGTTCCCTATAGATAAAATCTTCGCCGCGCGCCGTATGCCCGAGCGGAAGCGTGCGGGGACGCGCGCTATCACGGAGAGCGAACGCACTCAATCTCCCACGCGCAAGCAATGAAGCGGGAAGCCAGCGCCGGAGGGAGCGGGGGGGGGGGGCGCACTTTTACTCGGCCAACAACCGCGCTCGTCGCTCGCTCGCCCGCACCGTTTCTTATCTCCACACGGCTCTGACCTTTATGCGCCGTGCATTCACCGCTCAGTTTCCGTTGAAGCGATAGACCGCACGTACCTTCGCCCGCGGCGGCGTATGCGCTTGCTGCCAGCGTTTTGACAGTCGTTGTCTGCAGTCATTTAGTGTTATCTATTCATGTTTGTTTGTGCGCGCTCACACCACGCTTTTTCATTCAGTTAGGAATAGTCGGGCCACATTTTCCAACGAACGCTACAGATGCAATGCTGCCCGGATCGGCAGTGCAGCGCTACAGGTGTGTCCCTTCGCACGCGCTGCCAACGGGAAGCGCTTCTCATCAACACCACGGTTTCACAAGCGCCTTCTCGTGGTCATCGAGTCTCTCTTCATGTCGGTCTACTTACGCCGCAGCACACCTGCTTACTTAATCAGCTCATGTTTACTACAATTCATATTGCTACCAAAGCCGCTCACCTTACTTCGTATGACATTGCTGTGTTGCTATCGCATTCATTGCTTCGCCCTTAGGGCGAAACTGTGACATTTTCATTTTAGAGCGCAGCTCTTAGGCACCCGTTCGTGCGGCGAGCGTCGGCGTAGCCGAGTGAACAAACACAGCGAAAGATGAAAAAAAAATAGGGGCAGCTTCACACTAGTGGTGCGAAGACTGGGCAAACAGCGAAGCTGGCGAATCCACCTAGCTTTATCTCAGTTGGGCCAAGTTTTTGCGAGGTTATGCTTCGAGACTCGGCCACGTTTTGCGCAAGATCACCCCGGAATCATCGACAGCCCAAGGAGCAACGAACACTCGGTCATTAAGGTATCTGGACGTGCTTCTGGACGCTCAAACACTTTTGCTCGGTTTCGCGGCTAGTAACTCCGTATCTCCTGCGAATCGCCGACGCTTCGCCGCCGCTTTGGCGGCGCGATACTCGGCATCGAACCGAAGTCGCCTCACTCGCTATTGAGTAGCGGCGCGGCGGCTTTCGCGCAGCGCTTCCTCTTCTTCGGCCGCCCCATCGTCGCGGCGATGTGCTCAGCGCGGAGACGGCGGGGCTTTTGTGGCGCTGTGGCGCCGACGCGGAGCTATATATCCCGTGGGTGGGCGCAATGACGTCACGGCTTAGCTCCGCCTCTGCGCAGCCGTGGCAACCACTCCGCACGGCGTGGTGACGTCATGGTTCGGCAAAGCTAAGGCGAAGCGATGCGGCGCGTGCGATGACGTCCCGGCTCACGCAGCTGTGTCGAGGCTCGGCGTGGTCGGCGCAGCTGGGGCGAAGCGTTGCTAGGCGATGCATGGTGACGTCATCGGCAGGCGGAGGTTTCGCGGCCTGCCCTCGACGGACCATCCTCGAGCTTAAACAGCTTCGCTAGTTCACAGGGCTATGTGCCATAGCGCTTGGACCCTTTCTGCACGACCACCAGGATCGGCCCACATTTCGGCGCTACACCTGACGGCAAACGCCCAGGTGAGACAGCTTCGCTGTTAAAACGAACGCAGAGCGCTGCGGAGCATGAAACACGCGAAGAGGAAAGCGGAGAGGAGGTTGCAACGGAACAATGAGGCGGAAAGTGGAGGAGGAGGGTATGGCGAAAGAGTGAGAAGAAAAATTGGCCGCATATCTGCTTGCTTCGCTGCAAATGACGTCGAAAGGCGATAGTCTTCTGCCGCGCCTGATACGTAATACCCTCTCTTCTCCACCCTCCCACCCCTCACGCTCTTCTCCTCCCCTCTCACTCCTCCCATGATGGATCCCATGACCATGCAGGTTTTGCTGAATTCAATTCAAATTTCCCGCGTTCGCCCTGCTCTCGCGCTATCTGTTGGGTCCTTTTATTACTGCCGGCTTAAAGCCGGCTACAGAGCCGCGGCTTCAGTCAGCTTGTTTGTAACGCGTAGCGTCTCCTCGACACCATTTCTAACGCGTTGATTCTTCATTTACTAGCGTAAAAGCCAGTCCAATCTGTATTCTTAATTAAATGAACGCTGCGATCATGGTTATGTACATATATTTTGCCTCAAATAGGCCTGATGTTTCCTTTGCTCTGTATAATGTTGACGTGTATGACCAGGTGCTAACAGTGCTAGTAGATTGGTTGGTTTTGGCCGGCCGGTTGAATCGGTTTTGGCCGGGGGTTTGAATCGAGTGACTGACTGACTGACTGACCTGACTGACTGACTGACTGACTGACTGACTGACTGACTGAACTGACTGACTGACTGGACTGACTGACTGAACTGACTGACTGACTGACTGACCTGACTGACTGGACGACTGACTGACTGATGACTGACTGACTGGACTGACTGACTGACTGACTGACTGACTGACTGACTGACTGACTGACTGACTGACTGACTGACTGACTGACTGACTGACTGACTGCTGACTGAATGACTGACTGACTGACTGACTGATGCTGAATGACTGACTGACTGAGACTGACTGACTGACTGACTGACTGACTGACTGACTGACTGACGACTGACTGACTGATGACTGACTGACGACGGACTGATGACTGACTGACTGACTGACTGACTGACTGACTGACTGACTGCTGACTGATGACTGACTGACTGATGACTGACTGACTGATGACTGACTGACTGACTGACTGACTGACTGACTGACTGATGACTCCTGACTGACTGACTGAATGACTGACTGACTGACTGA
>NC_051157.2:131729884-131768968 GCF_013339745.2 Dermacentor silvarum
TACCTAGAATTGTGCTATCTGCCAGAGGAAACCTTTAAGAATTTTTGAAAGTGTTCGCTGAAACACCCTGTATATATTGTATAACATTGAATTATGATTGTCACGTTGCCATGTTCAGAGTAAGCGTTGTAATAAATAAATTACGAATAAATTATTCATTATCAAAACAAGTCGCCTAAGCCGGCTTCAGACCTGTAACCTACTGATTCGGAACTTTGTGAAACCATTAAGTCTCTCCCCAAGACATCGGCTAAAGATGGGCTGATAGAATCAATGCCTCGCAACGCTGCCGCAGCTGTGGGCTGAAAATATAGGTGATGAGTCGCAGGACATAAACTAACGGAACTGTTAGCAGAACGAAGATAGCAAATGTGAGTGCATAACCTGGCGGCGGCGGCGCACTGCATGCTTTCGCTCGATACATCGTATAGTTCCGGCAAAGAGTCGTCTTCTTTCGCCCACCCAGCCACTAGACTTCGAGCCCAGCATTTAATAAAAACGTTACTCATCATCGCGTAAAGTAAGCGTGGTTTTCCCCGTCGGCAAAGCGGGTCACAAATGAGGTCCCGGGGGCAGAAGGGAAGGGGGTTGATGCCGAGGTACACGTAAAGGACGGAGGTGGTCGTAGACGAGTATAGCGCGGAGTAAGCATCTCTGGTTTTTAGGTTATCCTATACATGTGGAATGCTGCTGGATCATGTCAGTTTGTGGGAGTGGAGCTCACGGATAAATACCTACACTGCGACCAGTGCGCAACGCTTTGCCACATGGCATGGGCTTGCGCAAACACACCACAGATCACACCCATAACACACCCCACCACACGGCAATGGCAGGCAGCGCTGTCCAGCTCCGACTCGGCGGACCAGCTCAACCTCGTCAACCGAGCGAGAAGGGCAGCTAAGGCCGCTGGACTAATGGTCTGAGGGGACCACCCACTGCAAAATGGAGGAGCTACATATGCTCGTGTGCTCTTTTGCATAAAGTTTATTCTCTCTCTCTCTCTCTCACGGATCGGCGAACAGCTGTGTTCGTAAAAGTGCGCACATGGATCAGGTATGTATTGGGCACGGCGCGAGAAAGGATCGAGTTCTTGCCAGATTTTTGGACTGACCGCGTGACGAGCGAACGGCTGACGAAGATCTTACCAACTCTTTTTCCTAGGCGTGGGCCTGCTGGCGCCGGTTCTTTCTTAACGTTGCAAATGCAACTTGTCTTGTCCAAACTGCATAGCAGTTAGCGATTGAGTATAGGTTGCATCACCACTTTTACAGTTTTCGATGTCAACTTCGAAAGCACTGCATCATACGTATTTTCTTGTTGTCGGAACATTGCGGTGATGTTTAGACCAGCAGGCGAAGTGAAAATTACAGAATGCACAACGCCGGCGGGACGCGGTGCGGCTGTTTGGAAATCTGGCATGTTATCGGGATGCCTCGCCGCTTTGACTCTCGAGGCTTGCTGCTCGAGGCTTGCTGATTCTCGAGGCTTACATGATATTCAGGCTAATACTGCGCAATCCTATTGCCGCTGTTCCTCAGACTTCGAACCTTCTCCAAGGCTGCTAGATGGGTGCTGTTGTTAGTTGCCACTAATGTCACTCCCATGCCCTTTGCAATGCGATCGTTTGCTGCTCTTTCTCTCGCTGTTTTGTTAATCCGGTGTCTTTTCTTTGCGAGTGTCATGGTTCGTTTCCTCGTTGCACTAATTACAAAGCTCGCCTTACGACGCGGGTTCAATGTTGCCGTCTTCAGCAGCCCCAGTAGCTGTCAAGAACCAAGACACTCGCAGTTTCAGTTGCTGCGCATCTCTGTATAGAGTATAGCTAGCTGACGGATGAGGAATCTCGCTACAGGAGAGTCGATGCATCATTCTAAAGCGCGTATCAGTCACAACTGGAAAGCTCATTAAGACTGTCTGCGTTTACTGCTTGCTAATGAACTGCTCAATGGTAGTTCCGTAACTTCGCCGAGAACGGAACGCGTAGACGGATCGTGATTCATCTAACGGCGAGCATGCGGCAGAAGTTCACAGATTCGACCGCCCCCCGACTGCCTCCTCCCCTAGCCGACGTCACTGAGTCTAACAGCAAATTTAACGGACAGCGCTGGTCCGAGAAGAGAAGGCTATACGCCTACGGACAACGGCACGTTCGACGCGTGATCAGCAAACGACTGCAGATGATAGAGAGGGCGCTGTAGGCGGGTTCGTTCATTTATCACACGCGGCGTAGAAGAGAACCGAGCGACCGAGCGAAAAAGCGACAAATGAATCGTCAATTGATGGCCTTTACGTCATCTTGACACCCGGCACGGGCTTCGTTCGACACGACAGCGCAACGGAGAGATTCTCGTGTTATGATGCCGGGACCGGTCGTTGGGTAGCGTGTAACACTATCAGTTATTTCAGCCGGTCCGCTATTCTGCGCCGAACACATCCGCATCCCACGAAAACGTGAAACGCGGATAGAAGACGCCATGCTGGTTCTACAGGCATGCGCGCGTGTTTCGGCGAAGCATGAGGGACGAGAGAAAGATGTCAAAACAGAAACCCCCCCGCTGGTTAACATGGCTCGCTATTGGCTCAGACTCCTGGTATGTCGCAAACGGCGAGTGCCCGTTGTACGTGTAGGAGGTGAATTTGTGGCGCCGTTCTCGCCTAGCTGTGCGGTGTCAAAGAAAACGGGAATCCGGAAGTGTTCGTCGTATAGTAGCGCTTTGCTAACTGAATATGCCAGGGAACGTGCACCTGAGGCAAAGGCGGTGATATCTTACTTGAAAATGACTCCGTACTTGCGCGCGTGAAACTTATCACATAAATTGAGTCATACAATGACACTATATATATAGCTTCGTTTAGTCGGGCGGTATCACGTCATTTTCAAACGCCTCTTCTTCATTTCGTCCTCCCTCCTTATCCTGTCTCATGGGAAGGCCAGCTAAGCTTTACAAACAAAACTCATGCGCCTCGTGTGGCATT
Organism: Dermacentor silvarum; assembly: GCF_013339745.2. Lineage (NCBI taxonomy): Eukaryota > Metazoa > Arthropoda > Arachnida > Ixodida > Ixodidae > Dermacentor > Dermacentor silvarum. The sequence goes on from NC_051157.2 coordinate 131,732,864, forward strand.
GCTCACACTTCCTTACAGCTTCCTTTAAGGGCGTGCGAATATTTCCAACTGTTTAATACCGAATTAATAGCCGCTTCTAAATGTTTTGAATGCATTTCTTGTAAATATTGATTTATTAGAACCGACATGCGAAAAGTTCAAACGCAAACTGGTATATTCAGGAATTAATACTATACCAAAGCACGATATAATTAGAAATGATAGGCGAATTATTTAGCATTCACTCAGCGTGGTTGACAGGCAATGCCTTTTTTGGTGTGAACGCTTGTAGCCTGTAGAATGTAGCCTTCCTTGGTTTGTATTCATAGGTAGAAACTATAGTGCGCACAACAGTTACTTTTCAGACACTCGGTCATAGCATACTGTCTAACACATCAGATTCTCGTCCACTGTTCCAATGGCGCCGGCGAGTGATGACGCCCTCAACACTAGACATGATTTCGCTAAGAGATAAAAACACGAAGTGCTTCGGTGTCGATGAATCGAAAGGCTCCAAAGGCTCCCACAATAATACTGCTTTGTATGCAGCCAACAAACAAAATGCAGAAGCACAGACTCTTTACTTACAGTCTCCAGACTATGCTTACACGTCACCGCTGCGCCGGTATACAAGGACCATTGTTAGAGCAATGAACGGTAAGTTACACACCACATTGTCAAATGAAGCCACACCCTGCGGTCAAACGGCTGGTTTTCATACGTTGCGAAACAAAACCAAGAGAAAAAGAGGCAGGAGCTTTCTGTGTCACTCGCCGATACTCTTTCGAGAATTAAGGCACCCAAAGGTGCGGTCGCATGAACCAACGCAAATGTATGTCTTTAGGCATACACTTTGTCGCCAGGCCGAGTGCGCTGTCAACAGTGCACTGAGTGCGAGTGGCGAAGGAAAAGGAATAATTTCTCATCTCAAGTAGCCCATCAGCTCAGTGCCACCTATAGCGTAAATCTTCCCCAATGTAACAAACAAGGACCCAAGCAAGCAAGCACGCAAGCAAGCAAGCAAGCAAGCAAGCAAGCAAGCAAACGGGAGTCATCACAAAGGATTCTGCAAGCGGGCTCCTGCAATAGAGAAGTATAGGGCACAAAATTTGAAAGCCCTTCGAGAAAGGGAAATCCAGAGTGCGACGCGTTCTGGCGTTCTGACCAAACGAAGGTAATGGAATGGTGGGACGAAAACGACCGCTTCGCATTCTGGGCTATCACTTTCTGATATATCAACGTTTGACAAAGGACTCAAACTCCCGTACAAGTGAATTCTCTCTCTCTCTCTTTCTCTCCATCGTGAACCTATCACTAATGGTGCAGGGGAGAGCAGTTGAACAGACGCCGCTTGTGCCGCGCTGACCGGGACACTTTCCCAGGACACATTTTCTGCTTCGTCGTTGACTCAGGTAGAGCGATTATTCGGCTTCCAGCCATGCCACTCCCGGAACTGAGCGTTCGTGCGTCTATATACACAGAACCGCTACGTGCCGGCCTCTCAGTCGTCATCGAGCTTCAAATTATACACTTTTCTCTCTTTTGGAGACCACCCCATCCCTTTCACTCAAAGTCGTCTAACCTCGTTAGGACTTTCTCGTAACGCTGAGACCCCGGAAAGCAGGACAAGGAAGAAAAAAAAAGAGAGACAGTGAAAGAAAGACTCGCGCTGGGAGAGCGCAGAATCGCTTTAGACGCGGTTTGGAGCAGAAAACTGGCCAGCGCGCGAGTTTTTTCTCCAGCGTCTGTGTCAGCTCTGGAGGATGGCGGGGCGGTCCTGCGGCCTCTTTTTTATGCCGATTGCGCGGTCATGTCTCTCTCTCTGTGTGTGTTTTCTTTCTTTCTTTCTTGTCTCCAGTATTCGTTCTGCGGGCTGCGTGGGTCTTCTACGCCGGAACTCGTACTATACTACGTACGGCGCCGCGGAATACCGGAACACGAGCACGGCATTTTACGCGGGCCGCCGATTGGCCGAGCGCGTATGCGTACACTCACTCGCGCAACACGGAAGGTCAGCGTGCATAACAGCATCCTGACGTAGTTTCGCGCGAATTGCGTGTTTGTTGCATAGCCGGGTTGTCCGCGATGGGTTGGCAACTCGTCCAACGGGCCGAGTTACAGCGCTTGCCAGACGCTTCGGCGTGTGTCCACCGACGCGTATAATTACTTATTTGAAGCGCGCGCGCTTTTTCTTGCTCCTTTCTGCGGCTCACAGAGCCGTCCTCGATACGTAATCATCTCTAAGTTGTGCGTTTGAAGGAGCGGAATGAGGGTCTTCTCGTGAGCCTCGAAGAAAACAAACAAACTAGCGCCTCATGTCATTAGCGCTAATCATGAATGTATATGCATGTTCCTGCCCGCGGGGCCACGTGAGAGCGCCAGGCCACGATGGGAGGAGAGCAACCACCCAGTTGGACGCGCCGAGTGCTACTTTATTCGCTTGCTGCAGGAGCTCTGCTTTTTTCTTTCTTTTTTTTTCAAGGAATACTTCTTTAATTTTACTTAATTTCCGCGCTCTCAGAGAACTGCCGTTTTTGTATACACTCGCCTCACTTTGGCCCGTAAGTTGGCTCACTCACATTAACGTCGATGACACGTAATGGCCACAACCGTCGTACTCGTCACCAAAGAAAGTCTGGGCTGGATACCTTCATTCTTGCATGCTGCACGCCTATCTTCGAGCTGGGCATGCATCATATAAAGCTGGGCATGCATCATATAGACCACCACCTTTGGAAGTTTAAATAATTGGTGACGTTCTGGTCTGGCAGCTAACATAGCGGCTGTAAATTGAGTGATGGCGATTTTAAACTAAATTTTGACAATTCGAGCAACTTCAACGTGCACCTAAATAGCATTGAAATTGCTCCATTTTCAGTGCGCTCTCAGAAAAACCCGTACGCCGCCGTTACGACTCGAACCTTCCACCTTCGTGCCGGGCTGTAGAGCAATAAAACCACTGTGAGAGTGAGTGAGGGAGAGTCTAGAGTCTAGTGAAATATCTTATATATTATCCCAGGTGACCCGAGTGAAAGCAAAGTAAAAATTCAGAGCCCTCCCACTACTGCGAATATGGAAGCCAGCGAAGCTGTGACTATGGTGGGTCTACTATAGTCAATTTATATATTATCATTATTGACTATATTGAGCGAATAAAGAGACATACAATCAAAGATTCCGGTGTTCATCGTTTATTTTGTAACCATGGCAATCATCGCCTTGTGATCACTGCGGTATACGGCAAGTGGTTGAATATAACCACCAAATCCATACCGAGTCCAAGGGCAACTGATGACGTCGCTAAGGAAATGGCTATGTCAAGAGAGAATGAGACCCAGCTTGGAAGACTATTGCGTTTTGTCACTGACGTTTCCACACGCATCGTCATAGACAGCTTTCAACACTCCGGCGCATTGGTTTTGTCTCTTTGGGTCCCACGTGTGACAAGGGTATTTCAAGGGCGCGTTGCAGGTTCCCGAGTCCCCATGGGTATGTACCATTGAGCTTGGACCCTTTCTGCACTATCACCAGGATTGGCCCACTTTGTTGTTCTACGCGTTGTTCTCTCTGCAGAAGCGATCCACCAAAACCTAGCCATATAGAGCTTCGCTGTAAAATAGATTTTGAAAACCGTAGAAAAAGAATTTGTAGCCTCTTAGGTGCCTCCGCAGGTACCTCAGCAGGTACCTTATCAAAGTGCCTCAGTAATAAATAAACCAAACGAGATGATGCAGGGTCAGCACACTTGCAGAGATTAGGATATGATGCGTTTCAGCTACACGCTAGCGCGCATACTAAGCAGCAATACCTGGGACGCCCTGTCCGGTGAATGAATGCAGTTTATTTCTTGGGCGCGTTCTCACGCGCGCCTTAATATCCACGCGCCAAAGTCAGTGTGGTGACGACAGGAAACGCGAAATTGGTTATAGCACAAATGTCGCAGTTGTAGAGGTTGATGACTTAGTGACGAAAGATATTGACTGTAGCATGTTCAGCGAATTATTTGCGTCAATTTCTTGCGCCGTCATCGACGCCGACATTGCGTCACAAAAATGGACGCGACAGCCGGGGTCTTTCGCATAAACCAAGGCACTTAATGCTATATCTCACTTCCGCGGCGAGTAAATAGACAGGAAGTGCGCTGATTCCCACTTGCATTCGGTGATGAACACACTGTCTGTATGATGCCCGTCGAAACACAATGGGCTAAGATTTTGACTAATGATGCACGAAATACATGCACAGCGCGGTTGCTGCGAGCTACAATGAAAAGTATGAAGCAAAATTATAATCTCCACCGTGCTAGCTTTGTGTTAAAAATGTCTCGGACAAACCCCGATGATGCGGCAACGCGGTACAACGTTCATATCTGTCCTATCAATTGCAGCGGTATACCAGCAAAAGGCAAAGGGCGTCCTCTCGGTTCCCCGGTCTGCAGATACCTAGCGCAGGCATCATTCACCGCACGCTCCGTGGCAATGCAGCGAGCAGGAATTCAATGCCCACGAGAAGGCAATTGCCGGAAGAAGCGAATTAGTGTGCTGTGTGCAGTGTTCTTCCGAGTGTTCGTGAAGCGCTGCGTATCTTGCGTCGCGGAGCCCGCATCGCGTGTCTTGCGCAGTGAATGGAGAGAATCCATTGTCTAGACGCGCGAGGTACGCCTCCGCATTGTTGCGCAAAGACGCGCACTGTCGGGCTGGCGTGGAAGGAGCCGGTCCTTGCCTCGTGAGCAAGTTGTGGGAGTGCCGACCCGCAAAGCTGTAGGCGGCGGGTGCATGGGGGGTGTGAGCGCACGAGGGAAAACTGAGATGGTGAGAAGAAAGTCATGGTAAATTGATTTATTGCCCACTCTCATATGACTGCTCAGGTACGAGCCTTAGCTGACAAGCAGTGGCATGTATCCATTGTATTTTTCATTCAAATCGTGTTCTGGCAGCGCTGTATCACATCGAGTGCGCGAAATCTCTTAGAGGGCTGTCCCGGGCGTCGAGTGAAGTCTTATCCTCGCGGAAGGGAGGCAACTCAGGACATGGAATCTCACATATTGGAATGCATAGGGCTAAGGACATTCCGGGACTGCATTGGCACAAGACGGTGACGTCACTTGAGGACTCGATCGAGCTACGGTTTACCGTACGCTAAGAGACGTGCACTGAGCTCACTACGGACCTTCGTATGTGAAGTTTTCGCAGTTAGCTATACATAGCCATATGCCCATTCCCTTTACCACTTCCCCCGAGTATGCCATCATTTAACTACATTATTCTGATCTAGTATTCCATCTCATCCCGCCTTGTATTGTTATTTCTCTGGTTCGGTTCACGCACTTCACGCACTTTCCGGAGGCTATGTTTCTATGTTTGTTTGTTTGTATCTATCCGTTTTCCCGCCTGCCTGGCTCATGGTCCATGATTCAGAAGGGTTTGGGTGCGAGCTAGTAGGTACTGATCATACATATTTAAAACAGCGCCAAAAACACGGACAAGAAAGAACACAGGACGAGCGCTGACTGCCAACAACACCTTTATTGAAGCCTGCGCAAATATATACAATTCGCAACCGGCAGAAAGAGAACAAAAAAGGTGAAAGGGTAGGCGAGTCATCGTCAGTCAACTCTTGCTGCGCATGCGTCAAAAACACTAAAAAAATTTTTAGGTCTGTTCTATGTGTCAGTTAGGAGCCACCTGTGCCCCATCTATAGCTCTCTGCGATGAGGAACTTAAGTTCCCCAGGAGTTAATCACTTTGGCCTGTGCCCTCCATGGGCATTGTTAAATTTGTAGTTTCTTAGTGTTTTTGACGCATGCGCAGCAGGAGTTAACTGACGATGACTCGCCTCCCTTTCACCTTTTTTGTTCTTTCTGCCTGTTGCGAATTGTATATATTTGCGCAGGCTTCAATAAAGGTGTTGTTGGCAGTCAGCGCTTGTCCTGTGTTGTAAGGGATTCGCCAAAGGGCACCAGGCTGATGCAGGTCGCGGACAGGTTCGACCTAAAACTAGAAACGCTGCCGCTAGCGCCTACTAGACTGGGGAACAGTGTGAGTTCAGACACTTATCCCGATCTGACGTTTACCAAAAACATAGAGGCAGCGTCTTGGAAGAACCTAGATGAAACACTAGGCAGTGACCATTATATTGTCAGTCTATCAACCTCGTCACCAAAAATCCGTATACAGCTTGGAACAGCCAACATAACCGATTGGGAAAAATTTAGAAAGTATCTCTTTGCAGAAGGGCAGATAGAAGATATCAACCAGTGGTCGGAAGAAGTGCGAACAGCACACTCGACTAACTCCAAGAGCATCACTCTGACGGTGGAACACCCCGCCGTAGACCCACATTTATTAAACTTATGGGACTGCCGAAGAATCCTCACAAAACGCTGGAAGCGTCAAAGGCTTAACAGAAAACTCAGAGCAAGAATAGAGGTAATTGCACAAGAAGCAAATGATTACGCACAGAAACTAGAAACAGAAAATTGGCTGCAGCTCAGTGATTCCCTAAGGGGAAACCTCGCCACTTAACCCCCCCTTTTGTTTAATCCCTTTTCTTTCCTTACGCATTTGAGTGCTGCAACTAAGATGTAAGACGCGCAATCGTCTGCACACTCGCAAAAAGCGCATTTTTTGACAATTTCCCGTGAAGAAATCGAAATTAGTGCTGTTTAGATGGTATTGGCAAACTGTCAACCCCCCCCCCCCCCCCCTGGCAGAGATCCTGGGTGCGCTACTGCCGGCAAGGCTCGTAACATACAAAACCTCAGGCCGATCTCACTCACGTCTTGCCTAGGAAAACTTTTTGAGCGAGTCATCCACACAAGACTTAGAAACTATACAGAAGACAATAACCTCTTGTCAAACTATATGTATGGCTTCAGGCCACACTTATCGACACAAGATGTATTCCTAAGACTGAAGGAAGAGGTACTGAGCCACATTCCAACAGGTAGTGAACATTTACTAGCGGCCCTAGACCTCAAAAGCGCATTCGATACCATCGCGCACGAATTAATATTGAAAGAACTTGAGAAAACTAGGTGCGGTGAAAAGACTTACAATTATGTCAAATCTTTCTTGGGGAATAGAATTGCTACTATCGGCATAGGAGAAACCCGATCCGGCGCTTTCAATATGCCAAATAGGGGCACACCACAAGGAGCCATCCTCTCACCCCTACTGTTCAACTTGGGGATGAATAATCTATAGCCCATAGGCTGGAAAAGTGTCCAAATCTGCATTTTGCCCTTTATGCGGATGACATTACTCTTTGGGCGACAAAAGGCTCAATCGGAACAAAAGAACAAGTTCTTCAAAACGCCATAAACATAGTGCGCGATTTCGCCACTGAGAACGGAATGAAATGTGCTCCTGAAAAATCAGAATGCATTACAGTGCACGGAAAATATTACAACAAAACTGAAAAGGCTGAACTGAAGCTTGGAGACTCGACACTTAAAGAATTCCGAAAAGTGAGGATTTTAGGGCTGTGGATACAACACAATACTAAAACAGACCATACCCTAAACACTCTAAAGAATTCAGTAAAACAAATCACACGAATGATAGGAAGAATTACGCGGAACGGGAGAGGACTAAGCGAATCAGACGCATTAAGACTAGTTCAAGCTTTTGCAATAAGCAGAATTACCTACAGCCTCCCGTATCACGAGCTTAACCGTAAAGAGACAGATCAGGCAGACATCCTAATACGCACGGCGTATAAGGCCGCCCTGGGTCTACCACTGGGGACATCCACGGAGAGACTCGAGGCTCTTGGGGTGTACAACACATTTGAAGAACTCAAAGCAATGACAATGGTCACACAACGAGAACGCCTTAATATGTCACAGGCGGGCAGGAGGGTCCTAGAAGAGCTGGGATACCCGATCAACCCACAATACTGCAGCAGCGAACTAGTGGACATATCGAGGGAGATGCGAGAAAAACTAAAGATCTCCCCCATCCCCCAAAAAATGAACCCAAAATATCATTCAGGCAGGCGTAATGCCCGAGCCAAACAATTAGAAAAACGATTCGGCAATAACCCCGACACAATATACACAGACGCAGCACAGAACATTAAGGGACACGTTATCATGGCTGCTTCGGGACCCTCTGGTATTCCAAGAACCATAACAACAGCTTCCGTCCGCACAGCCTGCACCAGCACAGCGGAGGCGGCTGCAGTGGCCCTGGCAATAAAGACACGGGAGGGAGAAGACAGGCCCGCCTACGTCCTTACGGACTCTCAGGCGGCCTGCCGACTCTTCCTCCACGGAAGAATCCCTAGGATCGCCCTTAACATCTTGGGCGATCGACTAAGACAAGAACATCACATTGTATGGTGTCCGGGGCATGTGGGTGTCACTGGTAACACAGGGGCAGACGCTCTTGCTCGCGAGACTTCAATCCGAGCAAGGAATGACACCCCAATCGGAAATAACAATCAAATACTAGCATGCGATGTCTTAGAACATCAACGTCGTTCTCGCCAAGAACTCGCCGCGCCAAACCCGCAATTAACAGTGGAGGAGGTTCGGCTATACAGAAAAATCCAGACAAACACCTACCCACATCTGGGGCGATGGCATGCCATCTGGCCAACCAGATATGCCAGTCAATGCCCCTGGTGTGGGGGGAGGCCATCCTTGCCCCATGTGACATGGGAGTGCCAATCACGACCCCAAAATTCAAATTCACCCCGTTTAGCACAAAATTCCTTTAGGGAGCCTTGGGCAGCCATCCTCGCCCGGACTGACCTGGAGACTCAATTGAGCCTCCTCGACCAGGCACGGCGTGTGGCGGTGGCCACTGGAGTCCTGGACTAAGGACCCACCCTACGGCCCCCTTAACCCTATTTTTCCTAAATAAAGTTATTTCTCTCTCTCTCTCTCTCTCTGCCCTGTGTTCTTTCTTGTCCGTGTTTTTGGCGCTGTTTTAAATATGTATCATGGTCCATGGTCGAATGGGTCGTATCGGGTTGTTGTGCTGAAGGAAGAGGGTTCGAAACCAACCGTCGAATCAAACTTGGGTGGCTGAGTATGTGGCAATGTGTACAAATGCGCCGCTCTTCAACGAACCTTTTTCACATCAACATGAGTCACTGTAGATGCTCGACTGGGTCGGTACCGCCGTTCAACGAAGCTCTGTGGCGCTGACTTGGAGCGCCGGTTATGTGCCACTCGGTCTGTGCTGGTCTACAATGAACCTCTTAGATGCCAACTTGGGTCACTGGGTATGTCCCAGTAGGTGCGTGACGCTCTTCAACGAATGTATTTGATGCCAACTTCTGTAAACATGGTATGCGCCACTGGGAATGTGCCGTTCTACAATGACGAAAAAAATGGGGCAGCACCCATCTCATGATGACTGCCGACCGTAATGCATTTAGCATTGAATCAATATAGCGACACAGCGTAATCGCGAAAGAGGACTCCACACGGCAGCGGGACTCCGCTTTTACTCTTAATTCAGCCCAAGGACACCCAGCTCCATCTAGCGCCGCCGCCGCGAAGCCTGCTCGTGGCCTCCGAAATGCATAGCACGCAGATGCGTGCGAACGCTTAAAAACTTGTTATGCAGCAACCGGGATCCTCTCTCGCGCTTTGATGATGATGAGGATTTATTGGCATCCACTTAGAAACGGGGCGGTGACATCAAGTCATCTAGCCTGCTTGAATTAATCAGGTATACTATGCATGCTTCTCATTCTAGTATTTTTGTATACATGTCTTTAATATTTTTTCTCTTCCTCAAAACTTCTCTATCTACCAGGTCTTGACGACCGTGTGTAGACTCGGTGCGAAGCTTCAAATATACGCGAAACTGTGCTCTCTCTATCTCCTTTCTTTTTCTTTTCATCCCTATAACCCCTTCCCCCAGTGCTGGGTAGCTGACCGGACGTGCGTCTGGTTAACCTCCCTGTCTTTCCTCTCTTCTATTTCTCTCTCTCTATTGTACTGCTACCGATGCCTGTAACGGATCCGGTCGTATCAATCTCTTCCCTTGTTTTGTTCCACCAATACTCTAAACATCTCTTGCTTATCTCGAGTGCTGACCGGTTGATGCTTCCGTCCACTTTAAATCCAAACGCTTCTGGAAGGTGCACATTACCTGCGAGTCTCACTGGGTGAATCCCTTAGCATTCCATTCGGATGTGCTCTCCGGATTTTTGCTGCAGCATACACATCTAGTTGCCAATATTTGCTCCGGCATGTTTTTGTCTTTGGGCAAGCAGCTCGAGCCTCAAGTAGCAAGGTCCTACCCTTCGTGGCAAGTCCGTGTTATCGTACACAATTTTCCTTCTGATTTCTTCCTTCACATTCTTGTAAATCTCCATGGTCCTTTTTGTTTGCGTTCTTTGTTTCTCTCACTTTCTTTCTGGTGACTCCTGGTTGTCTACTTACACTTTCAACTACTCTGTACTTGGTTGTGAACTTTCTTGACCTCTTCCCACAATCTGTGTCTACGCTTTTCAGGCATAGATACTTGTACGCTTTAGCCGCCCATTTATTTTCATCCATGTTCCTGAGTCATTCTACAAAACTAATTTTGCACCGCGCTTCTCTGACTTCAAAAGAGGCCCAACCCATGTCCCTTGGACTGTGTCATTTGTGAGTTTACCATGGGATCCCAAAGCCAACCGGCCATACCGATCTTTGGTTAACTTCCAGCCCCGACAACATATCCAATTTTAATGACATTTTCGAACGTTAGCACTAGCACCATTACTCCTTTCCAGATTCCAGGCACCACCTGATACTTATTGTGTCCCCAAAGTGCTCTATGTTTCATTATTGCTGCATTCCGCTTCCCTTTTATTTTCAGATTATGTTGGTAGGTGCTTGAGTAAGTCTTTCCTTCGTCTATGTATACGCCGAGGTGCTTATGCTGCTTGACTATGGGCATGACTTGCTGTTTGTATGGACGCCACTTAATTACTCGTCTCTATTGAAGATCGTAATTCTCGATTTCTCTGCGCTAAACTTAAGGCCTAGATTTGTTGCTTGGTTGCCACAGAAATTCGCAAGCGTCTGTAAATCTCTTGCATCGTCCGCTAGCAGCACTGTGTCGTCCGGGGACCTTCTGTTGCACCCTTTCTCCTTTAGGCACGTATGATAAATCAAAGCATAATTCACTGTTTTCCAGTCGTCTTTCGATTCCCTTAATTTAAAGCGTGAACAACAATGGTGACAGGGGACATCCTTGCTACAGTCCTTGGTGAATTTCCACCTCTTCATTGACGTTTCCGGCATTTCCCATACAATTTCCACTCGGTTGTCAGGACTTTGTTCTGGACACGTTGCGCCATCTAATGGCCCTGCTGCGAAGTCCCAGCGTGGCCTCCGAGACGAGAAGCGTTGCGCGCCGGTGCCAGCGAACGCTGTGAATTGTTCGATCCCTCGCTTGTCGCGCACCCAGTGGCACATACTCAGTTATCTAAATTGGCGTGAGGGTCATCGAAGAGCGACAAATACCTCATGCATTCATGGCGCAGCTGGCTAAAGCGTTGGCGTGAAATAGGTTCATTGAAAAGCGGCACATGCCCTGTGTATTCGTGGCGCAGCCTGCTAAAGCGTCAGGCTGCCCTCCTTGAGGACCGCTTGTGACGTGGGTTCGATTCCGCTCGGATCTCTTTTCGTCATTGCAGAACGGCACATTCCCAGTGGCGGATACCATGTTTACACAAGTTGGCATCAAATGCATTCGTTGAAGAGCGACGCGCACCTACTGGCACATACCCGGTCACCCAAGTTGGCACCAAAGAGGTTCATTGTAGACCAGCACAGACCGAGCGGCACATAACCGGCGCTCCAAGTCGGCGCCACAGAGCTTCGTTGAACGGCGGCACCGACCCAGTCGAGCATCTACAAAGACTCATGTCGGCGTGAAAGAGGTTCGTTGAAGAGCCGATCATATGCACACATTGCCACATACTCGCTGACCCATGTAGACGGAAATACTGCTAGATACAAACATAGATATATATATATATATATATATATATATATATATATAGATAGATAGATAGATAGCCCCCGGAAAGTACGTCAAGTATGCGGAGTATGCGAACGCATCAAAGTAAGAAAAAGAAATGGTTAGATAAAGACACCGGAAATGGCGTGAAGAGTGATAATCGCATTATTATGGTGATACTAATGCAACTAGAATTCTTGGAGAATTTCACACTCTTCGCGGTATTATAAGGAATCCCTTGGATTCTGCGCGAGTATTACCATTCCAAAAGGCTTCGCCGAACGCAAATGCCAGAAAATTATCATTGATGCTCGATCGAGGTAAGCAATGGCTAACCACTGTGAAGACTTTCCTCGATAGAGTTATGAGAGAATGCCAAACTGAGCTCGATAAAGGCGCACACAATGGCGACCTATGTTATCAGTACATCTTTTCAGTAACCAGCTCCAATGTCCAGCAAAAACATGTATTTGCAAACTACCTGTCCCTTAGCGAATGCATCCCGCTTTCTGGCACGTCAGGCTGGATGAGGATGGCATTCCGAAGAAGCTTGGAAACTCTGTTGCTACGATTGATGGACTTAATTATAAAGTCAGGGGGAGGCCGGGATTCACGGCCTCCTCTATAATTTTTTAAGGAGGGGCCCGAACCCCCCACGGCAGGTTAACTGCAGCACTGCGGCACCCATTCGAAAAGCGCTGGAGGTGATTTTATTACCAGTAGTCTCTTTGGCGGGGGAATCCCAACTCACCCATTTTTTCGATTAATGATTTATTCGCGATTATTCGGCTGATGTGGCATGAGCAAAAACAGGAAAGCAGGTATTGCCGTATTGCTGCATGCCCGAGGCACTGCACGTGAAGGTCACCGCCTTTGTTCAACTTGGATTCTTGGTAGAGCGTACTGTTTTATGAGCCACCTGAGCGTGAAGCTACCTTTTCGTGAATGAGCCAAGGTTCACCTTGGGTTGTTTAGGTTACCAGCTAATTTTCATTCGTACAGTAATGCATTATGAGTGCCGTGTTATACGAAAGACCCATGCATTTTGTCTGCTTGTGTAGGTAAGTTGGTGTGAAATCATAAAAAATATTGTTGCAGTGCCTGAGGTTGTCAACGAAGCAACGAATATCCTGTGCTCCAGCTAGACTTATTGTTGCTATATATATATATATATATATATATATTGTACTGGAGATTATCGGTGCCGGCACGGTGAAGTGTGAAAGAGGAAGTCGACGAACTAGGAGTGCGCGCTCGATCGGTGTCCAGCTGAGACTGCTCCGTCTTCTTGTACTTCAGTCAGACGCCCTATGGACTTGCAAGAACATCCCGTGACATTTGGTGGAGGTGCGGGGTAACGTCTTCCCCGACCTGGAGCTCCGCAGCCGTACGTTGCCATCTGCGGCCACAATGACCGACGACGCCGGCCCCTCGCAATATATTATATATATATATATATATATATATATATATATATATATATATATATATATATATATAGTTCACACAATAGAAGCACGTAGGCAAAACATAACAGAACATTACTGACGTTTCGGCCGGGGTCCGGCCTTTATCTAGAGTGCCCCCCACTCTTGATGAAGGCCGGACCCCGGCCGAAACGTCCGTAAAGTCCTGTTATGTTTTTCCTACGTGCTTCTATTTTTGAACTACTTCTGTGCCGGCTCCTGTGATTCTTTGCTTCACTGATATATATATATATATATATATATATATATATATATATATATATATATATATATATATATATATATATGTGTGTGTGTGTGTGTGTGTGTGTGTGTGTGTGTGTGTGTGTGTGTGTGTGTGTGTGTGTGTGTGTGTGTGTGTGTGTGTGTGTGTGTGTGTGTGTGCGCGCGCGCTATACTTGTACTTCTCACTGTCCTATCAGCATTTTGATTTTCTTGCCAAACCCAAAAACAAGCGCTCGCTATTCGGCTTTCTTAGTTAATGATTCCGTTACCCGTACACGTAGAATCTACAGTTTTATTCCCACAAGACATGACGGTGTCATTGGAAGTTATTGCTAAAGGGCTGGATAATCGGTTTTCGTCAAATGTTCCTTCCCCTACTTTGATTTTCCCTATTGATGGGGATTTTACGGAGGTATCCGTGGATCAATTGTTAGATGTCTTACGGAAAATTTCGACCGTGGCTCCAGGCCCTGACCGAGTCAGTTCGGCCATGTTAAAAATCCTATATAAAAAGTCCCACGAAGATCTACTAAATAATCAGAAATTATTCTGTCATAGGGGCTTGGATTTCACGCGAACGGAAAATTGCAAAGATTACACCTTTACCTGAGAAAGCAGGAGAGGGTTATACCTTAAGCAACATCAGGCCAAATGCCCTAAGATCAAATTTTATGAAGTTGATATTAAGAGCTTTGCATGTTAGCGTTATGAATATTATTAATAAGAGAATGCTTCTTAGCCTGAATCAAATTGAATTCAGGCCAGGGTGCTCAATATGGCAAGTGGATTTTTACCTGGAAAGTCGTATACAATTCGCACGGTACCAAGGCCAGTATGCGGTGTTGGTTACGCTTAATATCACCAAGGCATATGGTAGTGTTAAACACGGTATATTGGCAAGCAGCCGGCGTGAAGTTAAGTTCCCCAATTATTTACAAGCATTTATTACGCAATTTTTTAAGTGGCAAAGAATTTTATTGCTTTGAGAACGGCTTTTCATCGAGTACATATAACCAGCCAAAAGGAGCTGCACAGGGGCAGGGCTATCTCCAGTATTATTTAATATCTTGCTAAGCTCCATCCCATCCGAAGAGGACATGCATACTTACGTGTATATATGCGGATGACCTAGCATTCTTAGCATCGGCAAAGGACATTCACACACTTTATGAAAACCTACAAAGGTATTGATCGATTCCAGAAGATTGGCTAAATTCCATTCGTATTCCATTCGTATGACTATTTAATGTGAACAAGTGCTCACTGCTCATATTTCCGCTGAAGGACCCAGTGCATATATCTCTATCGTACCAGCTCGATATCATTGCATATGTAGGTGATGTCAAGTACCTTGGTGTTATATATTATAGCTCTCTTTCATGGCGTACGCACATAGATTACATTGCAGCAAAGGGTGTTCGAGCGGTCGGATGAATACGTATACTCAGCAACAATCGATCAGGGATGCGCAGGGCCACCTTGTTATCAATCTACCATATGTATGTATGCCCTGCCCTGGAATTAGGGTCTGTATTATACTCTCGGGCGCCTGCCTATAAGCTTCGCCCCCTGTTTCTTCTGGAATGGCTGGCATCAAGACAGTGTGTAGGGCTGCCTGAATTTGTAGCAAATGCTATTTTGTATCTAGAAGTAAGAATTCTTTCTCTTGTAACTTGGTTCCATGTACTTGCCGTACAAACATGTGCAAGGGCCTAGGGATCACCAATATGACGTTGCAAAACAGTGTTCAGTTCTCAGTCTAGTCGGATTTTTTTTTTTTTATTACTGCACATTGACCTCAATTCAATACACCGCAAGGTATTTTTCGTACGAACTCTTCTCGATCCGTTGAACGTTAGAATCAGAGAGGCAAAGACCATTTGCGACGGGAAAATTCTTTTTACATGCAATTGGACGATATTTTTCGAAGTAAGCCAAAACGCCTACCTTACCGAATGTTAGGTGCTACTCTGCAGGACTGTTTAATGAAA
The DNA here is from genome assembly GCF_013339745.2 of Dermacentor silvarum. Lineage (NCBI taxonomy): Eukaryota > Metazoa > Arthropoda > Arachnida > Ixodida > Ixodidae > Dermacentor > Dermacentor silvarum. The sequence goes on from NC_051157.2 coordinate 131,748,521, forward strand.
TCACAAACAAATGTGGTCACAGCGACTGATGCAAGCGGAACGAAGAAAGATGTGGTATATGTATCATCATCATCATCATCATCATCATCATCATCATCATCAGCCTATATTTATGTCCAATGCAGGACGAAGGCCTCTCCCTGCAATCTCCAATTACCCCAGTCTTGCGCTAGCTAATTCCAACTTTCGCCTGCAAATTTCCTAACTTCATCCACCCACCTAGTTTTCTAGCATCCTCGACTGCGCTTCCCTTCTCTTGGTATCCATTCTGTAACTCTAATGGTCACCGGTGGTATATGTATATTCATTCCTATTCTCGATTGGTCATTTTCCTTGCGGTTTCCAGACTTCGTACCAATCTTTCTAGCGCCATTTTTACCGATAGTACTGGATCTTCGTAAATTAAGCCCATCAATAGATTATACATTCTTTGTCCTTGTGTACTTTAATCACAGCAGCTAATGAATTTCAGGTTTTGCGAGTGTTTAAATCATTAGTTGCTCAACACTTAACTATTATCAATTTAGTCTGGGTACCTCGGCATACAGGCCTAGTTCTATATGAAACAGCAGATTCATTGGCAAAGGCGTCGACAGTTGGCCCAGCGATTCAAACTTCTCCCTACATCAGCCTTGATCATATCTGCAAGATTTCGGAGGCAAATGATGTCGCGAGAATTCTCAGTACCATCTATAACAAATTCCTCGAATTTTAAACACTTATTGTATCCCTGGAAAAATAATCTGTCAGTCGAGAAACACTAAAGTAACTATTAATAGGCTTCGCTTTCGCATACCTTCTTGAAAATTTTATTTATACAAGAGTGGTCAGGCACCTTCACTGGTTTGTCATATGTGTAGGGAAGATGAGGCCACAGAACCGTTTTTCTTTATTTTTGTCGGCGATTTATTAGCTTTAGAAAACGAACCTTAGAGACACCATTCCGCCTTCTTGGATTAGGTTTAACTGTTCAAAATGTACTATATTTGGGTGCCTCCATACTGGGGCATAGCGACGGGAAGGTTAGCGCTGCCATCCAAAATTTTCTTTTAGGAACAATGAGATTTAAACTCGCAACAAAATTTTAAGCCTCCTTTTCGTTAACCAAAAAGAATTTGAATTGCTTTATTCTTTATGGTTACGGTAGAATTTTCATTTTCATAAAATCACGCAGGCTCTCCAATCTTTTTCTTTCGATTCTAACTTTCCTATTGTAAAATTTTGACCTCTCTTTCGCACTTTACTTTGACCTACCCAATTCTTGGCCAATGCCCCAGAGTGGATACGTGCCAGTATATCACAAGGATATACATAATTAGTACTTCGCCTGCATATTTTCCGCTTGCTCGGGCATTTGGTATTTCGTTCGAAGTTACAGTATATCGATCGCGTACAATTTGAAAACAGCGCTCGGTAAAAACAAACCACGCATTCTCCGTTACATTGGAGTGGTGGCGCCATCTGCCCCATCTTAGCGCTTACTACAGGGCCTCGGAGTCTCGCGACACAAAAGAGAGTTGCAAATCTCTGAGGCAACTCAATGCTTTAGTGCACAAACCACCAGAGAGCGCAAGCTGCAGCTCGCAATACAAAAGCGGGAGTTTGAATGTGCCGCTATTGCTCCCCGCTCGCATGGCCTTCAAAAAATATTTCTGCCTTTACAATACTTTCAGAACAGGAAGACGCCGCAAAGAAAATCAACTTCACAGATAGCTTCATAGCGCCACAGGGTATAATTGACAAAGTAGCCGTCGCAGTTCAGAGCAATTGCTCTGAACTTCCTTTGTTATTGCTCTGCAAATGCTCTGTCATGGCTCCCTGTTAGCATGATCTTCAAAAAATTATTTCTGTCTTCGCAATACTTTCAGAATAGGCTGACGCCGCCCAGAAAAATCAACTTCACAGATAACATTGGCACAGGGTAATATTAACAAAGTAGCCGTCGCCGTTAGGAGGAATTGCTCTGAATGTGGCCTATGTGTGGGTGATCGAATTATGCATATTACGCTAGTGTACTTGCGTCTGAAAGCAAAGCTTTTTGTGGGCCTTCCAATACATTGCAGGTGATGGAGCCTTCCTGCTGGCTGCTGTCTTCCATTATTGTTCAGCACACTGTTTCGTTATGTCTCCCATAGTGGATGATATAACACTGGTCTTTTCTTAATGGGGGTTAAGTGGGTTTGTTAAGCATGGGGCACAGGAATGGGTATGGTTACATGGAGTTACAGAGAGCAGAGTACTTAGAGACGGGGCAGCTCACGAGCAGCAGAGGAGCAGCAGGGCCAGACGAAATGTGATAAGAATTCCTCGGTGGCTGGCCCTGTCCTTATCTCCCAATTCCCACAATTCATTACCCTTAATAAAGCTGTCAGCATACTTCGTCTGATACCCGTTCGTAGAGGAGGAGGGTTGCCGCGACGAAGGGAGCCGAGGATTCAGAAGGGGCGCGTGGCCAGTGTCACACCACACCAGCACCATACGTACGATGGTGGCGCCATCTCTTGATTATTCTTGTAACATCCCTCTTTATTTTCTAGGTAATGGCTCTTCAAGGCAACTCCAGAATCCGCTACTTGTGCTGGCAACACTGTCCAAATAAACAAAGATGGTTGGGAGTTCCAGGTTCACGGCGGCTCTTTCGCTTCGTGCTATGGTCACATTTCTCCTTTGTGGCGTCGAATCGAGATTTTTCGTGGAAGCGGAAAGGGTCCGTGCTGCCGATCACCTTATTTAGATCGGCCTCAAGGATTTCACCGACGAAATCGCGGAAATAATTGCGTTGTGCGCGCAGGCGTCCGGCCTGCCGGACGTTTGCATGCATCAACAGGTTTCCGAAATTTAGCGAGGGTTTTCTTTTGGCAAAGTCAGTTGTATTAGTGTAAATGCATGACTTGTAAATGAATTGAACCAGTTGTAATTGAACTTAGCTGCATGCACAGTGCCGGAAAGCAAACTAGTGGCGCTGTGCGTAGGTCGAACGTTCCAAAGCTCGAACGAGCGCTGTTTACATTTGCTGCTAAATTTATTGCGAGCAAATAAACTGACATCTCACCGCGTTTAATGAGAAAACAGCATCTTCTGCTTGCACCGTTAAACTAAAGCAGGCTATGGAAACTATGTCGCCTCGCAGATTAACATGTGTGATGCTCAACTTTACACCTTCCGAAGTAGTTATCATTCCTGATACCGGGCCTGCAAAAATATTCCTGCTTCTTAAAGCATTAGAAACACTAATTCTGGGGCAGAAAACTATAAACAAACAACACCAAATGAAGCTTAAGCGCGCATCACTAATTTATTAGCGCGCCTGCCTTAATTAAGTACACTCTGCGATTTTAAACGCCGGCGAGATTTTAAAATTAACTAAAAGAAAGCATTGGTCTACTCGCCGGGTAGAAATAAGTCGTCCCGAGTGAAGTGTTTCGAACAAACCGGTGTGTATCAGTCACCTTTTCCCAATGCGGAAGTTTCTTATCCAAGTCGCTCTCCGATGCGCGTCGTCTGCTTCTTTTGGGAAAAGATGAAATCATACATTGCCGTCTTTCTACCGTGATGACGCGCATAATAGTACACAACAAAAGTCTTTCAACATCTGTCTTTTTTTTTTTCGTTTTTGGCTTGTGCGCGGCTGCATCACGACAATTCGAGAACTGCGAGGCATTCAGCGCATGCCGTGATAAAACACCCTCTTTCGCTTCAAGCCTGAGCCTGGATCGTCTGTTTCTCAGGGCGGCTGCTAGGTGGCGAGCATTTACTTGGCGTCGCGACTAGAAGTACTGTGTTGTGGTTCTTCGAGGTCTTACGGGAGTGCGATTTATCTTATTTGTCGCGCTGGTTGCCTCTTCCGGTTGCGTTGGAGTGTCGGCCTGTACGTGTTGGCTGTTATCGGTAAAGTCGCACAAGGGCTCTGTCTAATGAATATTCTGTTCCTTCGCAGGTCGCCATCGCCAATTTGAACTTCATACAATATTTCGTCAATTCGCTTCGTTATTGTCTCTTTGACCCATGTCCCGTCTTTCAATGGTCGAACTGTGACGCTTTGACCTTCGCTAATGCGCAGTCAGTCCTTGGCTTGTCTGTTGTAGTATAATAGGTTGTCTTTTGCCTTTTCGTCTTTCTTTTTTCGCTAAAGCCTACTATTTTGAGCTGGAGTAGCTCTGATGCTGTTGACAAAGTCGTCCTAGTGCGGCGACCTATGAGCGATTGCTCTGGACTAGCATTCAGTTCTTGTAGCGCAGTGTCTCTGTAATTAGGAAACGCCGTTTGTGGATCTGAGTGGCTGCCTTCTGCTTTCTTGAGTAACATTTTTGCCGTCTTCATGACTGATTCAGCCCTTCCATTGGAACGGGGGTAACCTGGGCTGGACGTTTTATGTTCGAAGTTCCAGCTTTTTGAAAAGTTGTTGAATTCCTCGCTGGTGAATTGTGGTCCGTTGTCGCTTATCACAATGTTTGGTGTTCCGTGCCGGGCAAAGTGGTACATTAGTTTGAGTATTAGTTGATTGCAGGTCATTGATTTCAGTTGGTCCACTTCTCAGAAGTTACTGTAGTAACCCACTCTAATCAAGAAGTTCTTGCTTTTGAATTCGAAAATATCGCATCCGACACGCTCCCATGGATAACTTGGTTCTGAATGGAAAGAGAGAGTGTCCCGTTGCGGAGAGTGTGCGTGCTTTCGAGGTACCTCCCGCTTCGCAATGAGGTATTTTAAGTCTGCATTCATTCCTGTCCAGAAAACACATTCTCAATCGCGTCGTAGGCATCTCTCAGTCCCAAGAGATGCGATGAGTAGAGTGTTGCTTTGATCTCACCTCAAAGAGACGTTAGGATGATTAGGCATAAAGGCTTGAGTATGAGGTTGTCTTCAACTGTGAGAGACTGCATGAGAAGTACACGCGCATGTCTTGGGGTAGTTGACGCTTAGAGAGAGAAAGAAAACATTTATTTAGACCATCGAGGTCATTGATCTTGAGGACGAGTGGATGGTGTCCTCATTCCAGGACTCCACTGGCCATAGCTGCTCGACGTACTTGCTGGACGAGAGCTTCTTGTCCCGCCAGGGTATCGCCGGTCAGCTGTATACCTCCCACCGCTCAAATGACGTGTTAGGCATCTTTAAATGTTGAGGTTTGCCCCCGCACCCCCACGAGATGTGAAAGAGTGTAGGGCGTGTGTCGCCGCACCAGGGGCAGATGCCTCGATATGTTTGTGGTTATATTTTGCTTTATCTGTGTAGGCTTGGAAATGTATTAGTTTGGATAAGTCTGAGGGCTATTGCCTCTTCAGTGCTGAGCTTTTTGTGAGGGGGGGGGGGCGATAAATCCTGCGGTTGAGTCGCTTTATCTCGAGTCGGTCGCAGTAATTTGAGGGCAGGGGCACGAAGGTAAAGGGTGGGGATTGATGAGACGATTGGTTTTGTCCCGCTCGGTTGATTAGCGCTCGAGCTAAGGCGTTCGCCCTTTCGTTCCCCTCCAGTCCCGCGTGGCCCGGCGTCCACGTGATTTGATGGGATTCTTGCAGCATCGGGCCTAGAATCTGAGCCGCCAGCACCGGTGTTCTTCGGTTGGTAAAGTTACGGCAGGCCTGTTGCGAGTCGGTAACGACATGAACTTCCCTGCCCACCCTGTCATGTTGCTTTATTACTAGCGCTTATATTGTGTCCAACCTGACAAGATAATTGCTTTCAGCATTTGCAGTTATTCCTCACTTTCAGTCGCACACCGAATCATCTCCACGGTTTCTTTTCTCAAATGAAGGTAGTGTATGACGTTGATGTTTTAAAGTTCTTGTTCATTGATTTCGTTACGTTTGTGATCACTGATGATCTTTGTTTCTCTTCCGAATGTGTACTGGTGGACCTTGTTTAATGCAAAGGCGATGGCAAACATTCCCTTTTCAATTTGTCCATAGCGGATTTGTGTCGATGCAAGTGCTCTGCTGGCGAACGAGACTGGCTGTCCTTCTTGAAGGAGAGCTGCTTCGAGTCCAAGATAGCTTGCAACACACTGAATTTCTAGCTGCTTTCGTGAGTCGAACTATGCCAGAGTTGGAGCTCTTGTCACAGCATCTCTTGCCTTTTTAAATGCTTCTTCTTGCGGTTTTCCCCAATATCATGGTGTATCCTGTACAGGGAGTTTTCTCCATGGCTCTAATACACATGACATTTTCGGCAAGAATTTGGAGAGGTAGTTGACCATTCCGCAGAAACATTCTGTTCCTTGGACACCACCCATTCGTCCTCAAGATCAACGACCTCGATGGTCTAAATAAACGTTTTTTCTCTCTCTCTAGCTTTGGCATCTCTTCAACGGCCTTGACATCATTTGGGTCCACTTTGAGTCCTTCTTTGTCAGCACGTGTCCTAGGAAGATAGTTTATGAGGCTCGAAGTTGCGCTTTTTATTTGTTGAGATGTATTCTAGTTTGTCGGCATCTCTGGAGTACACTCTCAAATTTCTTGTCGTGGTCTTCGACAACACCTTTTTCATTTTGGCCCACTCTAAAGACAGGAATGTCGTGTACAGAGCAGAGAACTCCGCTAAGTTCTTCAATCGCCACTCTAAGTATTTTCTGAAAAATTTCGCGGCTTATCGCAAGTCCAAATGGCAGGCGGACAGATCGGGAGGGACCTTTTGGTGTTTGAAATGCGGTCATAAAGCTTGAGTGATCATCGAAGGAGCATTGCCTGTACCTTTCTCGCAGGTGTAATTTAGAAAAGATTTTTCCTTTGGCAAGATCGTGCAGCACATCATCGACGATGGGCAGTGGCTGACGTTCTCGTTCAAGAGCCTCGATGAGCGCTTGTGGTTCGATGCATGTTCGCATTTCAACATTTTTCTTGGCTGCAACAGCTATTCTGATCACCCACTGCGTCGACTGTCTTACGCTTTTAATGACACCTATTTTCTCCAGGCTCACCAATGTGTGCTCTAATTGCGGTTTAATGCAGCGACAGGCACTCTGCAATTTCTCATCTCTTTCGGAAGCGTATCTAGTCACCAAGTGAACGTTTCCCGGGAGTGTTGCTAGAGTGTCTCCAAAGGCATCTGGGTATTTTTTTCATTGTGGCCAGTGAAATTCTCTTCTGGCATTTCATCGATTCCAGCCCTAAGGTTGTAATCTATGATTATTAGACCGGTTTTCTCGGCTGCCGTTCTTCCGATCAGAGGAGTGAGGTCATCTCTGACCACTGCAAATTCTACAGAATGTATCTGACCGCTTGCGGTTGTGTCTTCTATTGGTGCCTTGACTGAACAGTGAACCTTGCATCCATTACCCGTCCGCAGTGCTGTTGTGCAAGGTTGTATTTGCTGTATCTTGACGTGTCTAGCTGGAATGACGTCTACAGCTACACCGCTGTCCACTTGAAATTTCACTTGTGTTCCGTTCACTTTCAGTAACGTGTGGATTGAGTTTGGTTAGCGGCTTTGAACTGCCTGTATGGTTGCATCCTCGCTACCTACTTCCAGGCCAGCAACTAGCTAGCGTCATTAACAAACTGCCGCGAAGTGATTTCGTTTGGTGCGCTTCCTGCATGTTTGTTTCCAAGCTGGGAATGCTTCTCTTTCGCGCCTCGTGGCTACCAACGCAATACATGCATTTTGGTACGTTAGATATTTCTGGCTTTCCTTCTGCGCTTTTTGAGTTGGCGTTAGTACAATGGACGAATTTCTTTACTGCGCTCACAGATATTTGTGGCTTTCCTTCGGGGTTTTTTAGTTGGCGTTAGTACAATGGACGAATTTCTTTACTGCGCTCACAGTATCGCTGCTTCCTGGACTACCCTCTTTAAGGGCACAGGTTAGGCCCGATACCTCCCATGTATTTTGAGCCTTATTTGAGACCCATTTTCTCAGCAACTACTGCGTGTAGCGCATTCGGGTTTGTCTCATTTGATTCGCGATCATGTCGTCTTGCAGTGGAACTAGAACTAAGATTATTTGTCAAAGGTCAACAGTTTCGCAATTTTTTACTAACACAGCCCGTTTTTGTTGTTTTTTGCAAAGAAAAGAATTAAGAGAAATTAACTGTTGAGTGCATGCGTACGATTATAGTTCAGTAGCTGTGCATAGGTGTCTACTTTACGCTGGCTAAAAATCAACCTGCTGTTGGGGCAAATGGGGCAAATGTAACAAAAAAGTTATTTCGAGATATTGAGGGTCAAAGACAAAAAAACATGTTCACTTCATTTTCTTTCAAAAACAACACGCACTGAACCATTTTCCTAATAACCACCAGCCACGTAGTCATTGCCAGAGTCAGCGTTTCGCTTCTTTGCTTGTTTTCTTGTTTCCCTGGCTTCTTTTGTCATGTGTTCGGCCTCTGTCTTGGCAAAAAACAGTCGACAACGGTCCACTTCACCCAACCACATCACAGTGTTACGCTCTGTTGATATGCCAAATGCCTTCAGGACGTTAACTCTTGCCATGCAACCTTCATTGAACGTGAGCACAGCACCAAAGGTGGCAGTTTTGAGCATCTTCATACCGAGGAACACATTTTCGGTGTGCGCTCCCACACGACATGGTTAAATGACTCATTAGCATTTTGTGTCTTGCCGCGTAAGCACTTTTTCATCAGGTCTGGGTGAGCTAACTGTTGGAATATTGGCTTAATAACATGAAGGAATGGTGCAGGCAAGTATTCTTTGTGCACAAAAGCCTCCTGTGTCAATTGAGCCTTGTTGTATATACACCAAGTGCCGGCGGGCAGAGCCCGTGACTTGGGTCGATATCCGTAGCCAACATGTGAAAATATGTTGCCCAAACAGCTTTCCGCATGCTTTCCGAGTCTCCAGTGTTTATTCTTATGGCTAAACCATAATAGGTTTGTACTTTGTCGATGCAAGGGTCAGTCAACCGCCCCCGTCCTGACAGACCTTTGCCATCAGATAGCTTTGTGCCCTTGCTTTCTTTCTTCAACTTTCTTAGCCTGGCACCCATTCTCTTTTGTACGTGCCTAATGCACTCTTATTTCGTGATTTCCACAAAATTTACGTTTGGAAGAAACCTTAGCGATTGCTAGGTTGTGCTAGGTGAAAAAAGGGGGCGTGGCGACTCGTCACTTGCTTTAGAAAACCGGGTCTTTTTGGCTGAATCAAAACGTGGAAAAGCATGTCGGGCACTGGATATTGTGAGGAAGGCCTGAGCATTTCAAAAAAGAGAAAAACCAAAAACTCGATTTTTTTTTAATTTTGCCCTACCCTCTGTCCTTAAATGCTTGCCTTTGAACCTCCGTTGTTTCGTGGGCTCTACACACCTTTTCAACCTTCGCTAGACTCGGATCTTCCAGCTTGAGGTCGCCTGCATGGACCTTTTCGTCACAGATGCCACAGATGATCTGGTCGCGGATAATGTTTTTTCTCTTTCGTTTCCGAATCCACAATCGCGCACTTTGAGCTTCAAGTGTATTACGAAGCTGTCGAACTGCTCTTCCTTCCGTTGCATGCGAGTTCGGAAGACGTATCGCGAGTACAGCTCGTTGTGCTTCGGTAAGAAATGCGCGTCGAGGAGGCTGATGACATCAGCATAGTTAAATTCTGGCTTTGGTCTTTCCTCAGTCGGTTGCCCGAAGTCCAAAGTGGTGTAGATATCAAGCAGTGAAGAACCACGGGCGGTCATAAGACGTGCTACTTTTCGATCAGATGGTGCCATCGCTGTGTTAGTTGCTTTGAGATAGCGTGTGAAGCTCTGCTTGAAGACTTGCCATTGTTCCGCGGCGTTTCCTCTGGAGTCAAATTTTGCTGGTGCAGAAATATTCTCCATTGCTGTTGCCCTGACTTCTGACATCATGTTTCGTTAGGTCTCATGTAGAGAGTGATAGAACACTGGACTTTTGTTAACAGGGATTACCTGGGTTTGTTAAGCGTGGGGTTTACAAATGAATAGGTGTGGTTACATGAAGGCTTATTCTGCAAGTTTCTCGTGACACCTATCCTTTGTAGTCTTAGCTTTTTGAGTGACGTGAGTTACGTCGTTGCCAAATTTACCCCCAATAATCGGCGTTCATGAAAGACTCAAGCTGTTCACGTGACATGGCTGAAGCACTACCATCATCGGCCTTTTTAACTCTCTAGACTACTTTCGTCCGTTTCGTGAGAAAATGCACTATATATAGAAAGAAAGGCAAGAAGGTTAAACATGGTCCGCTTGTGGTTGGCTACACATAGAGAAGGGTAAAGTAGGATTGCCTCAGTTTATCTCCACTTATCAGGAGATATTCAAGAATTCTTTTGTTTTATAACGTCTGTTTTTGAATATGTATCCTTAATGAATTTTTCTAGTGTCCTTATCGGTGATTATATTATTGATATGTGATCTGATCATATCGCCCACAATGCAGAATAAATTTTAAATGTGATTGAGTCATTTTCGTGCACAAACGTAATAGGTTTGCCAACTAGAATAACGGCAGAAAGTGCAACCCTACTAGATTTGTCTATAACTAGCCATGGTAAAACTGACGTCAGTGCTGGTGTGCTCACAATAGATTTGAGCGATCACTCATCAGTATATTGTTTCTTCGCCGCGATAAAGAAAACAAAAAAAAAAAAAACGTGTGAGCGATGCTCCCGTTATCTATCGCTTCTTTCGTGTCAGTGCCTTATCCGCTTTTCAGGATAGGGTTGAGAATATTGATTGAAATGATCTCTACATAGAGCAAAATCCCGACACATCGTATGACTTGTTTCTGCAGTATGTAAAGCGCTGCTATGATGATGCATTCCCACTGCAGTACTATAATAAGCACAGCAAGCCCAGAAAACCGTGGACTAATAAACATCCCTACAACACAATTAGAGAGCGAGATAAACTATATCATAACTTTTTTAGACTAAGAGATGTATTTGTTACATGAATACAGAATGGTCCGAAACAAATTAAACTCAGGCCTAAAGAGAGCTCGCATTCAGTATTTCCAGGCGAGGTTCGCAGCAGTCCCTCATGATTCCATAAAAACGTGCAGTTCGGCCCGTTCGCATATAGGGAAAACAAAAGATAGCCTGACTACAACGATAGCGATTGATGGCGTTGAGTACAGCGAAGTCAATTTTGCGGACAAATTTAACAAACATTTTATAACTTGAGGTGCAGTTGTTCAGACATGTGACACACCAAAAGACATGGAAAAGTACATTGCTCATTCCTGCACGATCTCTATTTTCTTGCCTCCATGTAGTCAACATGAAATAGTCACATGTCTTAAATCATTAAATAAAAATACTGCTGCTGGTGATGATTATATTAAGGCCGAGCGAATTCTACGTGTTACTGAATTATTGTGTGGTTGCGCCAGAGGCCTTATCGTGTATCACCCGTGGAGCGCCGTGTTATTGAAAACCAAGTAAGCGAAATGCTTGAGCGCGGAGTGGTTCAACCCTCTAATAGTCCCCGGGCGTCGCCTGTCGTCCTGGTTAAGAAAAAATATGGCTCCATTCGATTTTTCGTCGACTACCGCCGTCTTAATAAGATAACTCGCAGACATCTAACCTTTACCGCGTATCGACGATGCTCTGGATTGTTTGCAAGCCACGCAGTATTTTCCTTCGCTCAATTTACGCTCAGGCTATTCGCAAGTGCCTATGGATCCTGCCGATCACCCGAAGACAGCCTTCGTTACCCCATACGGCCTATATAAATTTAACGTTATGCCGTTTGGGCTCTGCAATGCCCCTGCTACCTTCGAACGAATGATGGACTCTCTCCTTCGTGGGCTAAAATGGAAGACATGCTTATGTTAGCTTGACGATGTTGTCGTCTTTTCTCCAGATTTTCCCACACATCTGTACCATCTAGAACAAGTCCTGCAATCCATCGCCGTGGCAGGCCTCTAGCTCAACTTAGAGAAATGTCGCTTTGGAGCCAAGCGGCTTGCAATACTCGGACACGTCGTATCGAAAGATGGCACACTACCTGATCCTTCCAAACTTCGTGCCGTCACCGAATTCCCGAAACCCACGTCCCTGAAAGAACTTCGGAGCTTTATCGGGCTCTGCTCCCACATTCGTCGTTTTATTCGGAATTTCGCTTCTATCATTGCTCCGTTGACTCAGCTGCTTCGCGGCGACACACAACTTTCTACTTGGGCCACAGATTGTGACGATGCTTTTGAAACTATGCGGCGTTTGCTCACTTCGCCTCCCGTACTGCACTATTTCGACCCCACGGCCCCCACGGAAGCCCACACCGACGCCAGCGGCGTAGGACTTGGTGCCGTGCTTGCACAGCGCAAAAGTGGGCATGATGAATACGTAGTAGCCTACGTCAGCCGAACACTAACGAAAGCGGAATCCAACTACTCCGTCACCGAAAAAGAGTGTCTGGCTATCGTATGGGCCCTTGGAAAATTCCGACCCTACACGGCCGCCCCATCGGCGTCGTTACAGATCACCATGCTCTATGTTGGTTATCGACTTTGAAAGATCCATCTGGCCGCCTTGCGCGATGCGCTCTACGGTTACAGGACTTCAACATACGTGTGATTTACCGGTCTGGCCGTAAACACACCGACGCGGATGCCCTCTCTCGGTCGCCTACACCAAGTGACATGAATTGCATTTCAGCCATCAAATCGGCGTTTTCGTCGCCTGTGCACGTCAACATGGCTGTGGAGCAACACAATGATCGCTGGATTGCGGCACTATGGATTGCATTTCTGAAACTTGAACAACACGCCCTTCACGCGCTATCCGCCGCCAAGCTTCTCATTTCGAGTTACGGGATGGTGTTCTCTATCGTCTAAATTAAGCTTCCGACGGTCGCAAATGGTTGTTAGTCGTTCCCCGCCATCTGGGCACAGATGTATGCTCCGCTCTCCATTCAGACCCGCAATGCGCCCATGCCGGCCTCTTCAAGACTTGCGCCAGGCTTCGCTCCCGCCTTTATTGGCGTGACATGTATAATTTTGTGCGAAGTACATTCGCTCGTGCACAGCGTGCCAACGACTCAAGCTTCCTGCTCCTCGTCCTTCTGGTCCTTTGCAGTCCATTCCTTGTCCGTCCCGACCATTCGACCGCGTCGGCATCGATCTCTACGGCTCTCTTCCCTGCACATCAGCTGGCAATCGCTGGATTATTGTCGCTGTCGACCACCTCACCCGCTATGCAGAAACGGCGGCACTGCCAACAGCGACAGCCCGCGACATTGCGTCCTTCCTCCTGCATCACTTCATACTGCGTCATGGGGCACCGCGGGAACTTTTGAGTGACAGAGGGCGTGCGTTTCTTTCCGAAGTTCTTAACGACCTTCTGACCGCGTGCCATACCGTCCATCGCACCACTGCAGCTTATCATCCGCAAACTAACGGCTTAACAGAACGGTTCAATCGTACTTTGGGCGACATGCTATCCATGTACATTACATCGGATCATACCAACTGGGACCTCGTTTTTCCATATGTAACGTACGCCTATAACAACGCTTCACAGGCCACAACGGGATTTTCGCCATTTTTTCTCCTATATGGCCGTGAACGTACCTGTACGCTCGACACCATTCTCCCCTACCAGCCAGACCCATCAGAGGGCACGCCTCTGTCTGAAGCCTCCAGGTATGCCTAGGAATGCCGTCAGCTGGCCCGTTCGTTCACGCCGGAAGACCAGAGTCTCCCAAAATTCCGTCGCGATGATGACCGACCTCCCTGCACCTATCAGCCGGACTCACTAGTCTGGCTGTGGATACCTCCAAGCACCCCTGGTCTCTCCTCTAAACTCCTCGCTCAATACCACGATCCCTACCGCGTCGTACAACAGACGACGCCAGTGAAGTATACGTTGGCGAGCCGCTAACGCCATCTACCGACTTGACTCGTCGCGGACGCGAGACAGTGCACACCCAGAGGCTTAGACCCTATTACGACCCCCTTGTCCTCTCCTCTCGTTGAGTCGCCACGATGGCTCCATCGACTCCAGGGGGCAGTTGTAGCAGATAGGACTGGCACGCCCTATGGACGCACCATCATCGGCCCGCCGACAAAGAGAGGCTCGCGCTCGCGGTGTCCGACGCTCGACTTAGACGGTCGCGTATCTGAGTCGTCAATAAACTGCATTACAATATATATATATATATATATATATATATATATATATATATATATATATATATATATATATATATGTTACCCCGAAACAATTAGGAATAATCCTGATATACAAAAACGGTGAGAAATTGTCCATAACTTTATAAAATAAATAAAGAATATAGAAAATGTTGACTAACACGACTGCAGGAGAATTATATATATATATATATATATATATATATATATATAATTCTGCTGCAGTCGTGTTAGTCAACATTTTCTATATTATTTATTCATTTTATAAACTTTTGGACAATTTCTCACCGTTTTTGTATGTCAGGATTATTCCTAATTGTTTCGGGGTTACAGAGAACAATTCATGTACAAAATTATATACAATTTTTAACTTCTTCTATAATTTTTTAGCGCGTAGGGAAGATAACCGGTGGACCATGTCTGAATCGGCGCCAAGGGAAGGGAAGCGATGTCGAGGTCGGCAGAAAACTAGGTGCGGTGATGAAATTAGCAAATATGCAGGCGCAAGTTGGAATGAGCTAGCGCAAGACAGGGGTACGTAATTGGAGATCGCAGGAAGAGGCCGTCGCCCTGCAGTGGACTTAAAATTGGGTAATAATAATAATAATAATAATAATAATAATAATAATAATAATAATAATAATAATAATAATAATAATAATAATAATAATAATAATAATAATAATAATAATAATAATTTTAGTTGCCTTTTGCACAGATTTTTCTTTTTCTTTATTTCTGCATTGTCTCGCTGTGTTCTTGTTGCTCTCCGCCTCCGAGCAATGTACAGACAAGGAGGCCTTCGTAAGGCAGTTGCATCAGCCTTTAGCCCTTTCATCACAGACAATGTATGTCTAAATAAACAATATAAATAACGTAAACATGGAAGAAGAGTTAGTGGGCGCACAGCTGCAGATGAATGTTTACTCACGCATAGCCACTCACGTGTAGCTCAAAGTGCTTTGGTGGCCTTTTACATACTGTATGTTGCTCTTTGGCCAAAAGAAAGCCCATGACCCACACTTCTTGAAACATTAGTGGGACACAACGTCCTCCACCATTTGTTTTATTGCGATAGCAATTATATGGACGCTCGAAAGCAGATTTCTGCCGTCGGCGTTGCCGTCGCCGTCGCCGTGAGGTTCCATATGACGTCAATGGAGATGAAATCGTCGCCGTGCGCCGAACGCTGTATGTGCGAGTGAAAGGGCGCGAGGGACGCGCGCTTTCACGCAGAGTGAACCCACGGCGCTGAGCCGTGCTCCCTCAAGGGCGGCAGAAGATAGCGTCAACCTTTCCCTTTCCTCACGAACCACTTACAACTACACGACTGGGGTATATTTAAAAAAAAATAAAGTTGTTCTCTCTCTCTCTCTCTCTACTACACGGCGGAGAACAAACGCGCGTTCTGCGCCGTGCTCTCTTAAGGGCTGCAGAAGTAGGCGTCTCTTTCCTCCTTTACAAACACCATATATGTAGAGCAAACGCGCCTTCTTCCGACGCGCGAAAGGCCGTGGGGGGGGGGGGGGAGATGGCGACGTTTAGCTGCGGCACCAAGTGCCTATTTATATAAAAAACGTCACAGTTTCGCCGTAAGGGCGAAGCAATGACTGCGATAGCAACACAGCAATGTCATACGAAGTAAGGTGAGCGGCTTCGGTAGCAATATGAATTGTAGTAAACATGAGCTGATTAAGTAAGCAGGTGTGCTGCGGCGTAAGTAGACCGACATGACGAGAGACTCGATCACCACGAGAAGGCGCGTGTGAAACGGTGGTGTTGATGAGAAGCGCTTCCCGTGGGCTGAGCGTGCGAATGGACATACCTGTAGCGCTGCACTGCCGACCCGGGCAGCATTGCATGTGTAGCGTGCGTTGGAAAATGTGGCCCGACTATTACAAACTGATTGAACAAGCGTGGTGTGAGCGCGCACAAACAAACATGAATAGATCACACTGAATGACTGCAGACAACGACTGTCAAAACGCTGGCAGCAAGCGCATACGCCGCAGCAACGGGCGAAGGTACGTGCGGTCTATCGCTTCAACGGAAACTGAGCGGCGAATGCACGGCGCATAAAGATCAGAGCCATGTGGAGATAAGAGACGGTGCGAGCGAGCGACGAGCGCGGTTGTTGGCAGAGTAGAAATGCGCCCCCCCCCCCCCGCTCCCTCCGGCGCTGGCTTCCCGCTTCCTTGCTTGCGCGTGGGAGATTGAGTGCGTTCGCTCTCCGTGATAGCGCGCGTCGCCGCACGCTTCCGCTCGGGCATACGGCGCGCGGCGAAGACTTTATCTATAGGGAACCTCACGGCGACGGCGACGACGACGGCGAAGCCGACGGCAGAAATCCGGTTGAAGTGTCCATATAATTGCTATCGCAATAAAACGTTGCGAGGCGATGAAGGTGGTAAAGACTTCCGACGCAGCTCGACGAGTGTCCCGTTCTGATGTCGAAAACCTCCGAGCCTCCCCCAGAGGCTCCGGCAACAGTCACCAACGCCGCACGCGTTTTGTGCGAACGCGGGCAAAACGCCAACGGTGCGACAACAGTTCTGCGTGTTGCCGGTGCTGCTGCATGTCTAAGTTTATATAGCTAATAAAGCTACTATAATTACTCCGTATAGCGCTCTACAAATTTGCTATCGCAATTGATGCTTCGCCTTTCGGGTGAAACTGCGACAACTTTCTTTTTTAATTCATTTTTAAGGTTTACCGGCATCTTTTTCTAGTCCACTTTCGTCAATTGTTGCTCCTTAGCCCCCATAGAAGTGAAAGAGAGCAGCAGGAAGCACATACTTTCACCTTTTCCACCTGATCGACATTTAAATCTGATCTAATATATTCTCTTAATATTCACCACATTTATTCACTTGTTAATTGCTTCATCTATCCACTTATTGACTGAATTAATTCAACAACTTGCTAAGGCAATCTATGACGGAATAAAGATGGTGGTAACAAAGGTTGCATAAGTCCGTGAGGAAAATGCTTTACAGCGCGCATTCGGGGACATTATGCAAGTGAAAATATTAGCTCCGACAACATTCCGTGGTCCATAGTATTAAATTCTTTTGAGCGTTACCAGAACGGTTTTCTCGCGCAAAGAAATCTCTTTCTTGCCGAAAAATTGGCGCTGCGTGATGTTCTTTTGCTCGTCCCTCCCTTCTAACCCATGTACCACTATAATATAATAATTATAGTAATTATAGTAATTTATAACAATAATAATTAATAATTAATCAAAGAATTATTTATTTATTTATCGTGTCGAAGAACAACCCGAACGTCTGAGTGCTCGCATACATTAAAAAATAAACAAACAAAAACTGCAGAGGGAATATAATTAAAAAAAACAATGAATAAAAAGAGCACGTTTGAAAAGAAGACTGTACATAACATAAAGCGCAAGGTGAATACAAAATAAAAAGGAGGAGAAGGACAGTTGAACAACTGTGAAACTATGGCACACCAACGCAAAACTCGGAAAAGAACAAAGACAGCTAGTTATGAAAAGTATCGAGAGCATGAAAATAAGCGTTATAAAGATTAAGTATACTGTGGATGGGTGAGTGTTGCTGATGACACGCAGGAACATGGAAAGGTTTACGTTCTCTGGTGAACTTGCTTGGCCTACGAAACATGTGATACAACTGAGGAGTTCGGGGCAGGTGAGAATACCGTGAAGAGAGAGAAGAGAGAAAAGTCATAAGGGAAAGGCAAGGAGGTTAACCTGGCTGAGCCCGGTAGGCTACCCTGCACTGGGGAAGGGGGAGAAGGGATTGAAAGAGGAGAAGGAAGAGAGAAGTTCACAGTTCACACCTTGCACATTTACAGTCAAGCGTTCATCGCTAAGTTTCGTCACAGGCGGTGATGCAGGCTTGTGCACTTCAAAAAGCGCAGCAGCGCCTTTGTAGTCCTGCACATAGAAGACGCACGAGGCCACGGGCCCAAGATCTTCTCCTCCGTAAAAGGCCTGTCGTCTAAGTGCCCCAAAGCAGTCCGAAGGGCAATCCTCTCTTCTTCGTATCTAGGGCAGTCACATAAGAGATGTCCGTGAAGGAGTTTGAAAAGAAACAGAAGGTCAGCGCGATTACGTCGGCAGCGCAGTAAGGGCAATGACAATAATTGGACAGTGCTAGAACAAGCTCCAGTGTCTGTGTCAGCAAAGCGGCAATGATATATGCTTAGAAGAAGAAATAAACTTTATTGAAAGAGCCAGAAGTTTGGTTTTGGTAGCCTCAGGTGGCGTCTCGAAGTCCACGGATTTGGGCGGCATCTTCGGCTTGCCGGACGGCCCAGAGCTGATCTTTTTCTGGACCCGATCTATAATGTCTCTGTTGGATCTAGAAATGCCATTCCAGACGACCAACGTGTATTCGAGTAGAGGAAGACGGATTGTTGCGTACAGCTTGTGGTACGGTGTAGGAGAATTGAATTCTCTCGATAGTCTGCAAATAGAGCCAAGAGTGCGCATACCCCACATTGCAACTCGTTTAGTGTGAGCTGAAAAGTGCAAGGTTGTATCAAGAAGTACACCGAGATAATTGATCTTACGGACCTTACACAATGGTACAGAATATACAGAATAAGCAAAAGATAAACAAAACTGTTTTGCGTGTGAAAGTCAGGACTTTGGTCTTAGCACCATTCAAGGTGAGGTTATTATCCCTGCACCATTTAGAAAAAGAAAACGGGTCAGATTGCAGGATTCGACAGTCATAAAGAGTATGAACTGCCATAAAAATCTTGATGTCATCAGCACATCAAAGGAATGAGGAGTTCCGAACAGCGGAAAGAACGTCATTGATAAAATTTAAAAAAAGGAGGGGTCCTAATACTGATCCTTGAGGAACGTCGCTAGTTTCCGTGTAAAAAGAAGACGTTTGGAATTTGCAATTGACGATTCAACACCAAAGTGCGTAAGCTTTGTCAGAAGCGGTGAGTCGCAGACCACATCAAAAGCTTGGCTGAGGTCTGAACAAATGGTGTCAACTTGTCCCTTTTAAAGTACCGGCACGGAGATCTGCTTCATGAAACTTACGAGAATTGTGATAGTAGGGTGGTCGGTGAGAAATCAATTTCGATTCGGAATCAATAAGCTCATTCTGGTAAACGACAATACGTTATGAAAAGCAAGCTCAAAAATCTTAGACGTAGCACAGAGAAAAGAAATCAGGGGATAATTCGAGGCATCGGTTTTACAGCCAGAGCCGGAGCCAGACACGAGCAGTTTTCCACACGTGAGGGAAAGTGGAAGTATTCAAAGAGTTATTAAATATAGATGTCAATACTGGGGCAAGTATACTGCCGTAAGCTTTTAAAATTGCGGAAGGGATGCCATCAGGGACATAGGATAGGAAGGCTTCAAGCGTTGAAGGCATTCGCTGATGAGCTTTTCATCAAACCACACAGCACTAGATGTAAGAACCGTTGTATACTGATGACTGACACCAGCGTTGAAACCTGAACCTTCATATAAGGAAGAGAAATGGGTAGCAAAACAATCCGTGACTGCTTGAACGTCTACTCCTCGGGAGTCAAGCAGGCGAAAACATTCTCCGCGTTTTTGTTAGAGCGTTTACGGATATACTTCCGAAATTCCGCCGGACGGTCGGGGGCACCCTTTTCCAAAATGTAATATATGAGTACTGATCCCGTTTATAGAGGCGCTTGCAGAGAGTCTGACAAAAGTGATATTCTTCTCTCCACTCCTATGGCACATGACTTCTGGATTTACGATGCGCGCGATCCTTGTATACTTCAGGGAAGTTTCAAGTTCAGATGAGAACCAGTGGGGATATTTAGATTTTAGGACTGTACTGAGGAATGTACTTGCGCATACTGCTTTAAACAAGCTTCGTAAACTGATCTACTTGGTCATCAACGTTGTCATTTTTTTTTCTGTGGCCAGTCACCAATCGGTGGTGCATAAGAAATCTTAGAAACAAACATAATCACACGCTTGAAAGCACAGCTATAGGATTCATTAATGCCAGTGGAGGAGTCCCGCCTAAGCGCTGATACAGAGGCAGTTATCTTAAGTTATGGGTGAAACTTATCGGAACGCATACGGGAAATGTCAGAACGGGGGACATCTATAACTTGAGCATTCTAGAGGCAAATGTCTAAGACGTTGCCACAGAAATTGGCAATCAAGTTGTGCTGCTGAATTGAACAGAACAAAATTGAACAACAGGCTCCATTTATTCTTTATGTAATGATTAGAGGCCGATCTTTAGGCATCAAGAAAGCGCGTTTTAGGCGCTAAAAATGGGCAGGCAAAGCAACCTTTTAGGCCTCCAACGTCGCAAATATAGGCAGAATAAATTTTTACATAAATGCAAATAATTTCAAACGAAGACGTGCGCGACCTGTATCTTACGTACAGGAAAAGA
>NC_051157.2:131769068-131794724 GCF_013339745.2 Dermacentor silvarum
GTCTCTGTAGTAAGCTCTACCTTGGGTTGTCGAGTTGAGTCTCTCTCTCTGCGCGATCAAGACTGCCGCGGCGTGTTCATCGTACGTATTGTAAATACCCAGACTCTCCAGACGCTCTGTGCCAGTGCAGTCAGGGAGGCCCAGTGCAGCTTTGTAGGCAGTGCGTATGAGTACGTTGGCCTGCTCTGCTTCACATCTGCGTGAAAGCTGGTATGGCAGAGCGTACGTAATGCGGCTGATGACGAAGGCTTCTACCAGTCTCCTGGTGTCGTCCTCCCTCATGCCGTCCTTACTGCGAGCGATTCTTCTTATTATAATGAAGAAATGAAGAGAAGGACATCCCGGCGATCATCATCACGAGGAGAAGGCACGAGATTGGCGTTCGGACACCACCATCTTGTTCTCCCTGCCTACTGTTCTGAGCTGCCGCCTGTTTGTTGGATTCGCCCAATAAACCTCTTTACATTTGGTGGATCGTGCTGGGTACGGACATCGCCGGCACCCTGGAACTCCGATCCCGCACGTTGCACTCGACCATGCCAGCTGACGCTACCCAACCGCCGCCACCTCTCCCGGCCACTGTTTGCCCCGGCCCGGTTCGCCAGCGAGACCCCCCGGTCTTTTCGGGTACGGAAGACCAGGACGTCGAGGACTGGCTGTCGTCCTACGAAAAAGTTAGTGGACCCAACAAGTGGGATGACGCTGCTAAGTTGAGTACCGCGAACTTTTACCTGGCTGGCGTGGCGAAGCTGTGGTATACGAACCACGAATCAGAATTTGAGAACTGGTCCGCTTTCAGGGAGGCAATATCTGCCGTTTTCGGTCGCCCTGCCGTGCGGAAGTTACGCGCCGAACAACGGCTGCGCACACGGGCACAGGAACCCAATGAAACTTTTACCGCCTATATTGAGGACATAATCGATCTCTGCAGGCGCGTCGATGCCTCAATGAGCGAAAGTACCAAAATACAGCATATTATGAAGGGTGTCGACGACGATGTTTTTCAAATGCTTCTTGCGAAGTCTCCTGGCACTGTGTCTGAGGTGGTAACCCTGTGCCAGAGCTATGACGAATTGAGAAGGCAGCGAGCTCTCACCCGACGTTCACCTCAGACGTACAACCAACCACTCGCTGCCCTGGACGTCGTGCCTGACCAGTCATACCTTCTCGCACAAATGAAAGACTTTGTGCGTGAGGAGGTGGCCCGTCAGTTGTCTCTCCTGCCGTTTGCTCAACGTCAGGAGCTCCCACAGCAGCAGCAACTGCAGCAACCAATCCCGTTGGCTCCCGTGCTTCGACATGTCATTCAAGAACAGATTTCCGAGGCCACGCCGGTGCCCATTCAGCAGCATCCTGTCGCCGCGCCTCTTAGTTACGCTGAGGTAGTAAAGCGGCAGCAGCTACAACAGCGCTCACCGTTCCATGGTGTGTCGTATGCTGCAGCCCCGACTCAGCCGTCCGTGACATGGGCTGCTCCCATCAATGCAAATCCCTGGCGAACGCGCGACAACCGGCCGATCTGTTTTGCATGCGGCGGCCCTGGTCATATCGCCCGACACTGCCATCGTCGTGCCCCAGGATACTCAGACGCCCGTTCACCGAACTACATGGATCGTCCCCGCTCTCGTTATGAAAGTCCGGATCCCCAAACAAGCACGTCTTCACGTGACTATCCGCAACCCACGTCTCGTCGCTCACCTTCACCCCGTCGCCGCTCCTTGTCGCCCATGCGTCGTCGACCAGCCCCTGAAAATGAGGGAAACTAGCCCCCGCAGTTCAAGAGGCAAGAACTGCGCTGTCGAAATGCTCAAGTCCTCGAAATTTGCCGTCGAATATTGTCGAAGTTTTTGTTGAAGGCACCCATGCGTATGCTCTTGTCGATACCGGTGCTGCCGTTTCTGTTATAGATGCCAAACTTTGCCGCAAGCTGCGAAAAGTGACTACGCCTCTTGAGATGATGCCCTTACGTACAGCGAATGGAGACCCTGTTCGGCCTATAGCCGCCTGCACTGCTCGACTTATCATTGCTAAAGAACACTATATTGTTGAGTTTATCGTCCTTTCATCCTGCTCGCATGACATCATACTTGGCTGGGACTTTCTATCGTGCAATCACGCCGTTATTGATTGTGCCAGATCTGAACTTGAGCTCTTCCCCTTGTGTGACCCGCCCTACAACCACATTCATCAAGCCGCCCACAAACTAGTCGTAACAGAGGACACAGAAATTCCGCCGACATCAGCTGTTTTGCTCCCAGTGTTCTGCAACAGCATATGTGACGAAGCTGCATTCTTTGAACCATCACGCCTCCTTCTAAGTCGGAAGCCACTTCTTGTGCCTTATTCGACCCTGTCTATTTCGAATGGAACAAGCGCACTCTGCCTCACAAATCCTCTTCCGTATCCCATCCAACTGCTTAAAGGTGAATCCCTTGGATGCGTGCAACCCATTGATATCGGACAGATTTTTTCCGTGCAGCAAGATTCCGCTCGACGCGACCTCGACGCCGTCAGTGCTCTTAACCCTTCTGATATACCAGCTGCCGACCTATTCAATTCGTCGATCGCAGACGGACTGTTGCCATCTGAACGCTCTGCTCTTCTCCAGCTGCTCTACCAGTTCCGCGAGTCTTTCGATGTTGCCCAACGTGCCCTTGGCCGAACTTCTACCATTGTTCACTACATCGACACCGGCTCCAACTCACCAGTGCGACAACGTCCGTACCGTGTCTCCACCGCGGAACGTCAAGTTATTACCGACCAGGTTGACGATATGCTTAAACGCGACGTTATTCGCCCTTCACAAAGTCCGTGGGCATCCCCTGTGGTTCTCGTTAAAAAAAAAGATGGCTCGATTCGCTTCTGCGTGGATTACCGGCGCCTAAACAAGGTCACTCGGAAAGACGTGTACCCTTTGCCCAGAATTGACGATGCCCTTGATTGCTTACAAGGTGCCGAGTTTTTTTCATCGTTAGATTTGCGTTCCGGGTATTGGCAGGTGCCTTTAGCAGAGGCCGACCGTTCAAAGACAGCCTTCGTCACGCCTGACGGTCTATATGAATTTAATGTCATGCCCTTCGGCCTCTGCAATGCGCCTGCCACCTTCGAGCGCATGATGGACTCGGTTCTGCGGGGTTTGAAGTGGCAAATATGTCTCTGCTACCTCGACGACATTGTTGTCTTTGCGCCAGATTTCGCAACCCATCTCGAACGCCTCAACCATGTCCTGACTTGTCTGAAGAACGCTCAGCTCCAACTCAATCTGAAGAAGTGCCATTTTGCTGCGCGAAAACTTACAATTCTCGGTCACGTCGTCTCAAAGGACGGTGTACTTCCGGACCCGGCTAAACTACGTGCCGTCACCGACTTTCCCAAACCGACGACTATAAAGCAGTTAAGAAGCTTCGTAGGGTTATGCTCCTACTTTCGCCGGTTTGTGCGCAACTTTGCCTCTATAATTGCGCCTTTGACCCAACTTTTAAGTGGCGCCACCAGTCTCTCGTCGTGGTCTTCTGAGTGTGACCAAGCCTTCTCCACCCTCCGTCGTCTCCTCACGTCACCACCTATACTGCGCCACTACGATCCTAAGGCCGCAACTGAGGTTCACACAGACGCCAGCGGTGTCGGCCTGGGTGCTGTTCTCGCACAACGAAAGCCTGGGTTCACAGAGTATGTCGTCGCATACGCCAGCAGAACGCTCACCAAGGCTGAGTCAAACTATAGCGTCACCGAGAAAGAATGCTTGGCAATAGTCTGGGCGCTTGTCAAGTTCCGCCCATACTTATATGGCCGCACGTTTGATGTAGTTACGGACCATCATGCATTATGTTGGTTGTCTTCGCTGAAGGATCCGTCAGGTCGCCTTGCCCGCTGGGCTCTTCGACTTCAAGAGTTTGATATCCGTGTTATATATCGTTCCGGACGCAAGCATGCCGATGCTGATGCACTGTCGCGGTCACCGCTATCCACCGAAACTGCGTCCATATCCACTATAGACCAACCACTGCCAGCTCTTGACGTCGCCGCCGTGTCCTCTGCACAGCGCCACGATCCATGGATCGCTTCGCTTCTTGACGTTTTATCCGAGGCACCCACCCTTTCGCCCACTCGACCACTGCGACGCCAAGCTTCGCATTTCAGCATTCGTGATGGCCTCTTGTACCGGCGGAACTACTCGCCAGATGGTAGGAAGTGGCTCCTAGTGATCCCCCGAACGCTGCGCTCTACAATCTGCGCGTCCTTTCACTCTGACCCGCAGTGTGCTCACGGCGGTGTCTTCAAGACATATGTACGTTTACGCAAAAGATACTACTGGCGCGGAATGTTTCGCTTTGTCCGCAAGTTCATTCGCGGCTGCCACGAGTGTCAGCGACGCAAAAAACCACCGCATCCTGCCACAGGTTCATTACAGCCCCTTCCGTGCCCAGACGGCCCATTCGACCGCGTTGGAATTGACCTATATGGACCTTTACCTTTGACCACAGCGGGAAACCGATGGGCTATCGTTGCTGTCGACCACCTTACGCGATACGCCGAAACCGCTGCTCTTCCTACGGCGACAGCACAGGACGTCGCCTCCTTCATCCTCAATCGCTTTGTGCTGCGACACGGTCCTCCTCGTGAACTCCTCAGTGACCGTGGCCGCGTATTTCTCTCCGATGTAATTCAAGCACTTCTCCACCAGTGCAATATTGTACATCGGACGTGTACTGCCTACCACCCTCAAACGAACGGTCTGACTGAGCGGTTTAATCGGACACTGGGCGACATGCTTGCGACACATGTCGCATCTGATCAAACGAACTGGGACCTGGTTCTTCCATTTGCGACATACGCGTATAACACCGCTACGCAAGTCACAACCGGTTTTTCCCCTTTCTTCCTTCTGTACGGTCGCCAGCCGTCGCACACAATCGACACGTTGCTGCCATACGCACCAGATGCCTCAGAGTACACGCCCGTGTCGGAAGCCGCCCGTTACGCTGAAGATTGCCGACAACTAGCCAAGCGCTTTACTACGGCCGACCAACAACGCCAGAAAAACGCCCGCGATGACGACCGCCCTCCTGTCGCACCATTCGCTCCTGGTGCACTTGTCTGGCTTCATGTACCGCCCTGCGCTCCTGGCTTGTCACCCAAACTGCTTTCCAATTATCATGGTCCCTACCGCGTCGTCGAGCGTACCTCTCCCGTAAACTACGTCATTGAACCTCTTACGCCGCCCGGCGACCGTCGTCGACGTGGACGTGATGTTGTTCACGTAGACCGCCTCAAGCCGTACTTCGACCCTCTTGTCCCCACCTGTTAGATCGCCAGGATGGCTCCTCCTTTCTCGACGGGGGCAATTATAATGAAGAAATGAAGAGAAGGACATCCCGGCGATCATCATCACGAGGAGAAGGCACGAGATTGGCGTTCGGACACCACCATCTTGTTCTCCCTGCCTACTGTTCTGAGCTGCCGCCTGTTTGTTGGATTCGCCCAATAAACCTCTTTACATTATGAGTCTCGATACGCTCCTGGATGTGTGTTTGAGTTTGTTTAGCGTTGACGATACGCTGCCCATCTCCTGAATTAGCATGCCTAGCACCCGGAGCTCCTGCACTTGTTTGACCTGGCTTCCGTTGATCTCCAGATTGAGGATGGGGGAGCGTGTCTGCTGGGTGTTTTTAGGTCTTATTTGTATAAATTCTGATTTTTCTGGTGCACATCTCGTGCCAGCCCTTCTCGCGTGGTCCTCAATTGTGTTGATCGCTCTTTGTAGAGTGTCTTGTCTGTGCCCGTAGGACCCCTTCGTTGCCCAAAGGGTGACGTCGTCCGCGTAGATAGCTACTCCAAGTTCCGGGTCTTCCTCCAACGCTAGAGCCAATTTCCTCATCCCTATGTTGAAAAGTAGTGGGGAGAGTATAGAGCCTTGTGGAGTGCCCTTGTTAGCCATGTTAATCGTGTCGGATCGTAGGTGGCCCAGCCCTATGGTCGCCGTTCTGCCTTTGAGAAAACTGTGCACGTAACTGTAGATCCTCTCCCCACAGCCTACTTCTTGTAGGCCGGTGAGTATCGCGTCATGTGATATGTTGTCAAAGGCCTTCTGCAGGTCTAAGGCAAGCAGGATTCTGTTCATGCTTCTGGGTGGTGGGTTGAGAACCTCGTCCCGAAGTAGGAGGAAGACGTCCTGCGTGGAAACCCCATGTCGGAAACCGTACATCGAATTTGGTAGGAGTTCGTTGGCCTCTAAGTATCTCCCGAGCCGTGTTTGGATGACCTTTTCGAAAAGTTTGCCAAGGCAAGAGGTTAACGAGATTGGTCGGAGGTTCTGCAGCGATTTTGGTTTCCCCGGCTTAGGTATTAAAATGATCTCAGCTTCTTTCCATTCAGGTGGTATGGACCCTCCTATCTTCCAAACCGTGTCGTTGAAGATCTGCGTTAGTTTCTCTAAAGCGTCGGTGCCCAGGTTTCTGATTATGGCGTTTGTGATACGATCCGGTCCGGGCGCCGTGTTCCTCTTAAAGGACAGCGCTGCAGCGTATACTTCTGCAGACGATATCGGTTCGTCAAGGGTGGGATTAGCCGGTCCCGTATAACTTGGTGTGGTGGTTGGGGTCACCCTTTCTCCCACGTACGTGTTTTGGAGCTCTTTCAGTAGCTCCTCGTCTGAGCCTGCGTAGTTGTTAGCTATGCGCCTGAGGGCGAGCGTCGTTTCTCTCCGCGTGGTTGCAGGGGTAAGCATACTGCGGAGGATTGCCCACGTTTTCTTCGTGCTTAGAGTGCCGCGGAGAGAGTCACAGAAATTCCTCCAGTTCGTAGTGCACAGCTCTTGCGAGTACGCATTGGCTGCCTCCGTGAGTTGTGCTACGCGCTCTCTAAGCTTTCTGTTGTGCCGCTGTTTCTTCCATCTTTTGGTGAGGCTTCTTCTTGCTTCCCAAAGATGGCTTAAATGGTTGTCGACCACTGGGTTTATCTGCGTGGTTTGAAATTGTCTGGTGGCTTTTTCCGCCGCGTCCCGTAAGTACCCCGTGAAATCTCGTATCGTGTTGAAGTTCGGGGCCTCAGTTTGGCATTCCCTAAATTTCTTCCAGTCTGTCAGACGTGCCGTGCCGATCGGATGTCTTATTTTTGCCGTTTGAATGGAGACACTGAGAATGTAATGGTCACTCCCCAATGTCTCGTCTAGGTTAGTCCAAGTGACTCCTCGTTCATCGCTTACGAAAGTGAGGTCAGGGGCCGTATCTCTTGACACGCTATTTCCCAGTCTGGTAGGCGAGTCAGGCTCCGTGACGAGGATCAGATCGTGAGTCTGAGTTGCCTTCAGTAGGCTGGTACCTTTGGCCGTGTCCCTTCTGTAACCCCACTCCGTGTGCCAGGCGTTGAAATCCCCTAGCAATACTACTCTATCGCCTCGTTTCGCGGTGTTCATGATGTGTAAGATAATTGGTGTGAAGTCCGCCTTGTGATCTCGTGGCGAGCTGTATACATTTGCTACGATGTTCTTCGGGCGACCTCGCTTTACCGGCCATACCGTGGCTATTTGATGTGGTATTTCAATGCCCGGTATAGTTTCGACGCTCACCTCGAGATCCTTCCTAACCAATATTGCCGTCCCCGTGTGATCGGTGTTCTTGTGGAGTGTGTATCCTCTTATTGAGCGTTTCGGTTTGCCTGCTTCTTGCAAGCATATAAGATCTGGTGCAATTGCCGCTGCTTCCACGAATTGTGTCAGTGGAGCTTCTTTGTTGTGCAGGGAACGGCAGTTCCACTGCCACAACTCGAGATTCTCTTGACTGCGTGTGTTTTGTTTAGCCATCATAGGAGCTCTCAAAATTTGTCTCCGTGTCAGTCGTTAACAAGACCTTGGAATCGCGGCCTCCGGGGCTTGTGTTTCCCCGTTTCCGTGTTTTTTTGACCCCTTTGATGGAGTCGTCGACATATTGCTTGAGATTTCCTATCTCCACAAAGAGAAGTTTGAGCTGGGCTTCTATGTTGCGTAGCTGTCCCTCCCCGTGTTGCGCCGCGGGGGTAGCGTATTGTGTCGTGTCCGTGTGCATTTGTGTTGCTTGGTTTTGTGTGTTCTGGCTTTGAGTCGTAGTTGCTAGATGTTGTTTGAGTGCTGCGAGTTCGGCCTGTAGTTCAGCAAGACTGGATTTAAGTTGCTTATTTTCTGCGATTATTCTCTGATATTCCTCACTTTGTATTATTGGGGTGGTCTTGGGAGCCGCGACCCTTGCCCAGCTTACCTGCGTGTTCGTAGGTGGCGTCGACTTCTGTCCCGCCGGTTCCGTGGTGGGTCGAGTGGGCAGCTGCGATCCGCCTGCTTGATGTTTCGGGCTGTTGTTTGTCGGTGAAGGCCTGGACGTTGAGCTCGATCCGCGTCGGGGTGGAGGCGGTGTCTTGGAGCGTGCTCGGACTCTACTTCGATCGTTGGGTGACGGAGTCCTGTGTCGGCTTGGCGATCGCGACTTCACTTGGTTGCAAAGTTCCGATTCCTCTTCCTCAGATGTAAACCATCGGATCGCCCTACCCTTTGGGCTGGGCGAGCGCTTTCTTGGTTGCCTGGCGGGTGTTCTCGGCTGTCTGAGTCGCTGTGTACAGCTGCGGTCACCTGTGACGTGTTCCCCCCCGCACGAGGCACACTTTGGCGCGCACATATGTCCGTCAAACGGGTCCCTCGTACCACATATGCGGCAGACGCGAGTGTCCGGTTGGGGGCACACATCTGTACGGTGCCCCTTGCTGTAGCAGGTCTTGCACACCTGCACCGTTGCTCTATACGGGTGGCAGGCTAGTTCTCCTCCGCAGTAATACACAAAGCGCGGGAGAGTCGGGCCACAGAAGGTGATCGCTGCACTCTTCGTTTCCCCCATCATGCGTGCATGTATTATTTCCACCCCTTGCGTTCTCACCCGCAAGTTGGCCATGAGCGTTTCAGTAGGTGTGCTGGCTGGTATCCCGTGCACCACTCCCCTGAGGGCTTCTTCGCCAGTCGCCGCGTACACGTTTACGGCATGTTTGCGACCATTTAGTGTGAGCGTGGTTATGCGACGAATTCGCTCTGCCACTTCTTGTTCCGAGGTTGATATGATAACTATGTTCGATCCCGGCTTTATCCGTAACAGAAAGTGCTCACCTGTTACGGTGTGTTGGCAGGCGGATGAGACTGCCGCAGCCATCTCCGGGGTGGTGATTGTTCGTAGTGGTAAGCCCTGGTGGGGTCGAATCACTATCTTGAAGTCGTCTTTCGGAAACGGGGGGTATTTGATCCCCTTCCTTTTCCTTTGGGTTCGCAGTGGGTTTTCCTCTGGTTTTCGTTCTTCGGGTCTTCTTAGTCCCTGTTTCTTCTCTCTCGCTTGTTGTTTTCTTTGCCGCAAAGTGAGGACGGTGTGCCAGTCGTCCTCGGTGGTCGTTCGTTCAATAGTTTCACAGTGAGTTGTCGTTGGCTTGATGCCGTCGGTCTTGCTCGTCGAAGGTCCGGTAAGGTCCATGTCCTCTTCCGTCGTAGCAGAGGAACGCCCGTCGGCGTTCTTTGTGTCGAGCGCAGACGCCTCGGCCATCGTCAGCGTCTGCGTTGCCGTCACGACCGGCGCAGCTGCCAGCGTCTCCTACCTATCGGTAGGCTTGGCGCGGCTGCCACGTAGTGGAGGGCTTCTTCTGACGTGGCGGTGTAAATAACGGCTCCCGGGTCACAAAACTGGTGTCCACGGATTCCGGGTGACTTCACGAGTCAAATGGAGTCGAACTTTCCTGGGTGTTTAGGGCCGAACACACCAAAAAACATGGAACTGCGAAGCGCGATGTGAGTGCTTCCGCACTCCTCTACGCCACCTCTGCATCTTGAAAGGTATCTGCGACGGGGACAGAGTCCGCCCTCCGCTGTGTTTTCGCGGCTTAGTTCGCGTTGATGGGAGCGGCTGCACGAAGGTCAATTCGCTTGCTGTTGCTACCGCATTTCCTCACTCCAGCGTTTTGACAGCGACGTTCTGCGGTCATCTAGTGAGATATGTTCATGTTTACATGTGTGCGTGTGACAGCATGCTTGCAAATTTAGTTAGTATGCCTATGTTTACAAGTTTGTACGACTGATAAACTTACTATCATATATAACTGTCCAGTAATTTGCTATCGCAATCGATGGTTCACCTTTCGGGCAAAGCTGCGACATTTTTTTTAGTTATTTTAAATACCTTGGTGGCGTTTCAAATCGCGGAGTTCAGGCAGCCGCTTTAATAAATTATGGCGATGTACGCTTAAGCTTCCCTTCGTTCTTGTTGCTTTATGGTTTTAGACCCCAACGTTAGTGTTACTAGTGCTTTAAGGAGCAGGAATATTCTCGCTAGTGTACTTTGCCTGCAGGCACGGTAGCAGGAATGATAACTGCCTCGGAAGGTCTGAAGTTGACCATGACATACGTTATTCCGTGAAGCGACACATGGTATTCATAGCATGCTTTATTTGAGTGGTACAAACAGAAGATTCTGTTTTCTCATTCAAAGCAAGAAATTTAGAAGCAACTGCAAACAGCACTCGTTCCAGCTTTGGAGCGTCCGACCTGCGCACAGCTCCGCTAATTTGCTTTCCGACACTGTGCACAGCTAAATTCAATCACAACTGGTCCAATTTGTTTCTAAGTCACGCATTTACACTAATACAACTAATAAAAGTGACTTTGCCAAAAGGAAACACTCGCTAAATTTTGCAAACCTGTTGGAAGAACTCAACTCGGTCCGATTGGTTGTGATTCACTTTTCACGTTTCAACGGGTTTGAGAATTTCTACGGGCGGCAGGTGTCTGCTGTATTCCCAAGCCCGGCCTTACCTCGAACACTGTGCACTGCGAGCCCAAACAAGCGCCAGTCATCGGACGCAGACGACCTTATCACATGTATCTGCGAACTACAAAGAAGAAGGTATACCCCGACTCAGAAACGGAATTAACTCTCATTTGTTTTTATACCGAGACAGACTAACCAGGTTCCTTTACAGTTTTTAGCCTCGTCCTATCACTGCAGAATATCCGTATATAGCTTCTGAAAGCATGGCAAACGTTACTGCTTTTATATTGTGAGGTGCTATATGTGATATGCTGCAACACAAGTCGCAGTGCGGAATTGCCTATGAAGGTCGAAAGCAGTCAAGTATCGTACCTGTAGCTGTGGAGCAACCCGCGAACAAGTGCTTGCTGCACCTTTCGGAGGCCCCCTATGCACAAACACTTCCGTTTTTTTAGCCTCCGGCTTGCTTGAAATACTTTTTGTCTTCAAAAAAAAATCTGATGCGGCTCGGTTTGCGCACAGCGCAACCATTTCCGCGGTTTCGTCGCTCAAATCCTCGAGACCGATCAAAATAAAGTGACCGGCAGCAAGGACTCTTTCACCTTCCCCGAAACACCTCGATTCGACGCCACCCAAAGGAGAAACGTGACCACAGCACCAAGCGCTATTGTACATACATTTGCATACGCACGGGAACAGGTGCGCGCGCATATACGTAACCGCATGCAAGCGTAGACGTTCTCACTTTCCCGCCTTTCCGGCAGGCAGGAAAACGCTACAAGGCGCAACAACACCCGGAAGCACAAAATCAAATGTTATATTATCACACATATCCATATCACTGGATCTGGTTGAACGGGAAATAATTACCTTAGGTTGAACTGTAAAACTAAATGCGAGAGCACTTGAAGGCCTAATAAATGACTGAAGCAGACGTCGCTAGAACACTTTTCCTTTGAAAAATACCACCAGGACTGAGAAGAGCATTATATGCGAGATCCTCAAAATAGGGCAGTTGAAGGAATATTCGGATATTCGCAAAAAATTATGGCAACTGCTCTAACTCGGAGGCTTAAACTTACATTATTGCTGGTAATGCATTCTGCCGGTACGTATAAGATATAAAGCATTCTAACTTATATTTCAAGATAATTTTTACATCGTTCTTTAGGCGCTCACTCGCTAGTCACACTGCAACCAGTACACTCATGTTGATGACGCCAACAATTGCCAGTAGATCACTTTTAATCCCAAGCTTAGAGACTCATGCCAATGGGCCTGGCCAGTATTTCGAATATTTGGGTCAGTCTCCACTGGGACACACATTCCATTACGCCGGAGCCAGCGAATCGGCTTGGGACCCCCATTAGCAGGTCAGTAAATCAGTGTTTTATCGATGAATGCCAGATTTAGGTCGCATGGGGGGTAGTTTTTGAATTGAAAGACTTCGGTCTTGATAAACAAGTTCGCTGAAGCCGTTAACCTATATTGTTTTACTTATCAGTCTTTTTTTTTCTTTCTTGTTCGTGACTAACTCGTATAAATCACCCCGGCTATAATGTTACCGGTCGTTCCCTCGGAGTGCAGTGGAAGCTTATCACTAAGCCACAAAGACAACAACCAACACGACGTTCTACATGCTCTTCGTCAATCATTTTGGCTGCTTTACCTTCACGCAAGCTGTGCACTCTACAGTACTCCAGGAACTTCCTGCTTGCGCTGTTTTCGTCCCCGTTACAAAGCTAACAGTCAAGTTTCACTTTTTATTACAAGCTTTATGAATTCTGTTATTTTGAATTTGTAAAGCTTGCGATATTGCCATAGCTCAACCTTTCTCATTTCAGATCACCAACAGAGGAACAAAAAGACAGAAAAGAAAAAGATGGCAGTCAAGGATTATATTACAGGTCACGCTGCGGTAATTTATGTCTGTAGTGCGCCGTATGGCTGAAGGCTTTAGGAAGTACTTCTCTCTTGGACCATAAATACGGTACACATGTCAAAAGTAAAACTACTCTGAAAGGGAACGACCATGCAGTTACTATTTCGCAGTCAATTACGCCGGATATTTGATATGAAGGCCCGCGGAGCTTAGACGTTGACATAACGCGTTGTAGATCAGTAACTCTTTATGATAAAAGGTTGCAGTTATATTGGCGTTCTTACAGATAAGTGCTCCCTTTAGATACTGAACTATACTGTATATGCCGACAGCCAGTTAGCTGCCATGCCTAATTAGTGTGAAGGCTCGGGCAACTACGCCTTCTAACGCGATAACACAGATGCGACACAGCAAGTAAAAAAAAAAAAAAACGCTTTGCAACGAACCCCAAGGCCGCACCTAAACTAGCGCTCTCGTTCCTTCGAAAACTCCGAAATAAACTACGGCAATTACCATCTAACGATTGCATTCGTTCTAAAGGAGATTTCAAGCGATCATGTTTTTATTCAGAAAATGCTGGACTGTCTTACGGGAATATTTCAGAGAACAAACATTTGGTAGTATAGGTAAGTTAGCACTTCTAAAAGTTGAAGAAAGAATGTCCGAAGTGGGAATAACTTGTGAAATGCTGCCCAAGTTAAGAAGTTGCATATTTATTCCGGTTCCTGATATTATAAATGCATTTCTTTATATAGTGCCAACCTTACGTCTGCGGTCCTAAGGGACTAAATATTTTTTTTGTGAACGTGGGAAACACAAAATGAACGGAATTACCTAGAAATTAAAAGCAAGAGTATCTGATTTTCTACCTGATGCAGAAAACTCGCAGCACCAGAACGCATGGATAGAGAATAAAAAATTGGAGGACGCTTAAGCTTCGCCTTTTAGAGTGGAACGCGATAGCGTTATCGAGACCCGTTCGCATCGCATTTTCTTTGAGTCGATTTCACTGCAATACACAACGTGGGAAAGCCAGCTTACAAAGACCGAGCTTACATCGATCCCCTAAAGTCGGCTTCACTTTTGAACAGAAATGCATTGCTGGGAAGACGTTTGTCCAGGGGCAATATAAGTCGTCTTGTATTAAAATGTGAAGGCCCTGTGACATTTTCTATTATTTGATTAAAGGCTGTTTCACATGCTGCGACTTGAACGACGAAAATCAGTGCAGTCGCACGCGTCGCAATGCGATGTTTAGAGGGATCATTTCACACGACTGCGATTTCAACCCGGCTAAATTTGGCTTGCAGCCAAATTTTGTGGCGTAACTCGTGTAATTTTTCAAATGTAATGGATACACCTGCGCGTTACAAAATTATTGACCAGTCTTTAATAGGAGAAAATAATACGCGTGTTTTGTGTTTTAAAAACGCTTGAAAGTTTAATTTTGTTGTGGATTGCGCAACAGCGGTTTGTGAAGTTCAATACGAGGAGACATGGCGGACGTAAACAGCTGTTCGCAGCTGGTCGTTCAGCGCTGTGTGCTGTCTCGTGTGTCTTTTATGCCTGTGTCGTTCTTCCTGCGATACAACAAATTAGAAGAGGACCTATCAACAAGCCCTTATAGCTGTTGTCATCGGATAGGATAGGAATAAACTTTATATGTGCAACGGTTATGGCTGTTGGTGCCCGGGGCTAAGCTGCCAGGGGTCCATCGCCGGAGAAAATTCTCCCGAGATCCTCGGCAATGGCCCTGGCCCGCTGGACGGCCCACTCCTGGTCCTCGGGTGCCTCGCTGAGGAGGGCGGCATCGCATATGCTGTATTCGGAATTAGGCTGCAGCGAAGTCATCATGTCCACGAAGAGAGACCCTCGCGCTACCCGTTCATAACGTCAGCTTCTGAAGAAAGTATGTGTGTATATTGCTCGAAATTGCGCATATGCGGTTTCTGCTGCTAGCAATATTCTGCACCAAACTTAGCAACCAGCACCAACCCAAAAGCTCACGTCTGCCCCGAAGAAAGCCGCAAATGATCTGTGTGTAATTACTGAACGTGCAATGGAATTTGTGTTGTGAACTTTATTCTTAACCCCAGCCTGGTTCGTCCTGTCGCGGCGCGTGTGCTGTAATTATTCATACAAGTGCTCTCTGAATATTTCGAGAGGCGTAAAAGCCGACACCACAATTTTTAGGAGATGCAGTCACTTCTGTACATAGTGTATCATATCATTCTGACAGACATGGGTGTCGTCTACTTTCTCGTCCTGTTTCTCGCGCTGTTAGTGTGCTGTGAATCTGTATCAAGAAGATCAAGTTAATATGCTGCAGTACGTAGCGCAGCCGCGTAGCCCCACGACTAACATTAAATATCTTGTTAGGAGTACGTTTGTTTAATAACAAACTCGAACGCTAAAATTTTGTATTCATAGTGGAAAGGGTAAAGTAAGAAGCTATCGAAACTATCCGCTAATAGCATGCGTGTGCTTCTACCTGCTTCAGCACAAAAGTGAGGCTTAAAAGTGAGGCTGAAAACCCCAGATAACCAAAAACATGCAACTGGAGCCGGTGCTATGGTTCTTTTATTGCGATAGCAATTATATGGACACTCCAAAGCAGATTTCTGCCGTCGGCGTCACCGTCGCCGTTGCCGTCGCCGTCGCCGTTGCCGTCGCCGTCGCCGTGAGGTTCCGTATGACGTCAATGGAGATGAAATCGTCGCCGCGCGCCGCCGAACGCTGTAGTGCGAGTGAAAGGACGCGAGGGACGCGCGCTTTCACGGGGAGTGAACGCACGGCGGAGAACAAACGCGCGTTCTGTGCCGTGCTCCCTTAAGGGCTGCAGAAGTAGGCGTCTCTTTCCTCCTTTACGAATCACCTATATGTATGAGCGGAACGCGCCTTCTTCTGACGCCCGAAAGTCGGGGGGGGGGGGGGGGGGGGGCAGGAAGGAGGCGACGTTTACTTCCGGCACCAAGGCCTATTTATATCATAGGTCCGGCAACAGTCACCAACTGCAGCCGCATTTTGTGCGAACGCGGGCAAAACGCCGACGGCGTCGCCAACAGTGCTGTGTTTGCCGGTGCTGCTCATGTCCAAGTTGTACAGCGGATAAAACACTATCCTTACTCCGTATAGCTCTCTAATAAGTTTGCTATCGCATTGATGCTCGCTTTCGGTGAAACTGCGACACTTTTTTTACTGGAAATGAAAGCCAGCATCCCAGTCTGTAAAGTTAGTCATGTCCTTAACGTATATTAGACCAATGTTAGAGCATGCTAATTGGAGCCATTTCAAACTAGATCATTTGACCAAAATAAGAAAGTGCAAGGAAAGCGTCAAGGTACAATCTAATCTTGTATTCCCAAACAATCTTGTATTAGCAAAACTTTATGCCTCCCTGAATTGCCTGCATTAACTCAATGCTGAAAACAGGGGAAGCTGATTCCCTTTCTTGCTGTTGAAAAGCTGCTCGAATGTCAACAACACACTGCATATGTTCTGAGGGAAAGTGAGGGGCACTAACAATATCTCTAAGCTTTTATATGAGCTTTCACCTTCAACGAGAATAGAATAAAAATATTTACCTTTGCAAGTCTCAGAATCCAAACATCCTCAAATTTTTGAGACCACAATAAATTTTTAAGATATAGACAATAAAAAGTGTGCCTAAGTACAAATACACACTGAACACACTTGAGTTGGTGAGTGGCCAGCTGCGAATGCAAAAGCGTGCATAGCTGCTGCCTCGAGGTAACTGATAGGTGGCACGTGTGTTTCTCCTATAGCCCATGTACCTGGCAAGGGGAATGGTTATACGTATTCCCATTGCAGCATTGACCTGTGCTTTTTTCTTTTTTCAATAGGTGGTGGCTAGATAATTCCGTCTGTTTATGTATTTATCATTTGTGTGCATCTTATGCGCAATGTGTTCATATCATGTTCTGATTGTTATACGTGCAGTGATGCAAGCATCTTTTTTTTAATATGTTGCACAGTCATTTATTCAAGTTTGTGGTGAAATGTACAAAATGTGGCCACCCAGTAATGGCCAAGATACCCAGCAGCATTGGCAAAAATTATGATGCAGATCCAATGCACTTGCTTGAATCGACATGAGGCGAAGCTTTCACGCAACGGTCGGTTAAACGCTAGAAAACTAACTGCCATGTGTACAGTTGCCCTTATTTCATCCGATGCGACACGTACTCATATGCAATGTTTGCTCACGCACCGCACAGGTCACATAATGTAATGCATACATAGCTCGGTGAACTCACTCATACGTCGGCTCACTAAGACTTCGAACTAACCATGAGTCTGAGTTCGTGTGAGCCTGGCTGAGTAGAATTTTTGGGAATACGAGTAAGAGCAAGCTCGGTTGAGTAAACTTTTGGTAAACATTGTCACGTGGTAGTCATGGCAAGCACAGTTGAGTATACGTTTGGTGAATATGAGTCAGAGCAAGGTCGGCTAAGTAGATTTTTGGTGAATATGACTCAATGCAAGCTGGCCTGAGTAGAATCTTTGTGAATATGAGTCAGAGAAAGCTCGGCCGAGTATAATTTTGGTGAATATGAGTCAGAACAAGGTCGGCTAAGTAGATTTTTGGTGAATATGACTCAATGCAAGCTGGCCTGAGTAGAATCTTTGTGAATATGAGTCAGAGAAAGCTCGGCCAAGTATAATTTTGGTGAATATCGGTCAGAGGAAGCTCTCCTGAGTAGAATCTTTGTGAATATGAGTCAGAGCAAGCTCGGCCGAGTATAATTTTGGTGAATATGAGTCAGAGAAAGCTCCGCTGAGTAGAATTTTGGGGAATATAGGTCATATCAAGCTCAGCTGAGTATAATTTTTGTGAATATGAGTCAGAGTAAGCTCGGACAAGTAGAAGTTTGGTGAATATGACTCGGAGCAAGCTCGGCTGAGTAATGATGGGATATGCATGGTTATACGAGTTTATGCAGTAATACATGTAATTGCAAACTCATTAGCAACATTGCCTCCATCTTGTTGGGCATGGCTGTATGCCTCGTGATGAGTCGGCACACATTATGAGCTGCGGACATGCAAGAACCACCCACACTTGAAAAGATGGTATCATTCACAGGAAGGAATACAACCGGCTGACTCCACTGCACAATTTTGATCTGCTTTTGTTTAATGTGTTATCGACTGCTTATAAAAAAATCTGGCAAGTATCTACTCGGTCGCGCAAAGCTTAGGCACAGCGAAGCTTACTGGCTGCTACTGCTAGGTATGATCTTGGTTGCTGCTAGGTCTTAACTTGGTTTAACTTAACTACGCATGTAGGAAGGTATTCTCGAGCGATCATTTTCGGAGGTACCTTCCTTTATGCGACATTTCTTGTGACTAGCACTGGACGCGTGCACGCCTACGAGCGACAGCGCTCCTGGCATGCCACAAACGCAGGCAGGCTAACCAAGTTTGGTACAGTACCAAGAACGCTGTCGCTTGCCGACGCCGAACGCGTTGGCGACATTTCGCGTGACTAGCGCTGGACGTGTCGTCGCCTCCGAGCGACAGCATTCCTGGCATGCCACAAACGCGGGCAGGCTAATCAAGGTTGGCACAGTGCCAAGAACGCTGCTGCTTGCCGACGCCGAACACGTTGGAGGCTAGCCGCTCGATATCAATCGGCCAGCTTCGCTGTGTCTTGAGCTTTGCGCAACTTAGTGCAAGCTTTCGCCTTTTTTTTTAGGGGCGAAGCTCCTTAGGGTGTGGGTCTGTCCCTCCTCTGTAGTATGTAGTAGTAGTAGTAGTAGTAGTCGTCGTCGTAGTAGGTAGCCACGTCTACTTTTATGAAAAAAAAGATTCCGAAAGTTGTGTCCGTAGCGCGGAATCGAACCAGGGACCCCTCACTTCCGAACGCGCGGCGCTAACCACTACGCCACAAAGCGCGCATGGACACACGCACCACGATGACAATAAATACCCAACATTAACGAAAGACTGCGCGTTTCTAACGCGTTTGTGCTAGCGCGTTACGGCCCGTGTAAGAAGCTGGTGGTGTAAGACGCTGTGGCCTCTCCGCCTTACCCCCGTATTCATAAACGCTGATGGCGTCGGCAAACGCGGTGCACGTTCCGGCATGTGTAAACGGCTGCGTAAGACGCTGTGGCCTCTCCTCCTTACTAGAGAGTACTGCACGTTTCTAACGCGTTTGTGCTAGCGTCCCCTTAAGCGGGAGATGGTGCAATTATAATGAAGGGCGCTGTTATAAAATAGGAATGACGTCACATATGGCGCGTGTCATTGGTGGAAGTCAATCGTTCGATTTAGTGCGGCGAGACTGGGCGAATTACACGGAAGATTCACGGTTTACCGATGATTCCCTCCGGAGCTTCGCCCACTCATCATCATTCACTCCGTGGATATGCGGTGTTTTTCTTTTTTCTTTTTTTTGTCTCCTGGCTCAGCGCGCCGCGGAGAGAAAAGAGGTAGGGGTCGGGAAGGCAGTAAGCTGGCGAGGAGGAGACCACGTGCGCATGCACGCGTTCTACTCCTCCTCCGGGTTGCCATGGCTACCACGGCTACTCACCACAATTTACGGCTGGCTCTAAAGAGCTTCGCTGTTAAAACAAGGTGTTTGCCTGCTTTTCGCATTGTTGCATGTGTTTTGCAGGAAGTAGAGACAGCTAGGGAAGCAAGGAAAGGTAAAGATGTTTATGGCAAAGTAGTTTCTTAGAATACTGCGATATGTTACGACCACCATAAACAAATAAAATTTGATGCACTGAAGTAAGCGAAATATGCAATTGCCTTTTAATGTGAGGGTTAATACAGGTGCAGTAAGGATACAAATTCTGCAACACATTGAAGTCTTATTGGCTTTTGTGCAAGAGAAAAATAATACATCAGGAAAATTAGAGAAAAAAATTTAATAATGCTTCGAAAACAAATTGACAATGCGGTTTATTCCCAGTCAAAGCGTTAAATACGCTATTGTAGAACATTCATTACGATATATAGTTTGCACGTCCGCTTTGCGAGCTCGATAAGCAGTCGCGTCTCGCAGCGGAAGTAACAGAACCGTGAAATTAGATAATTCATTGGGGAAAATGCGCGTGAAAGCCCAAACCAACCGACTGCAACTAAAATCTCGCGCCTATAGCGTGACCATTTGACCGTAGCATTTGTCCGTAGTCGCATATTCTTTAAATTGTTCCGTCCGTAAAAGCATACCGCGCAACAACTGCGGCGTTTTCGTATATCGCGAGTAGCTTGTACAACCAGAAAATTGAGACGACATCCAAAGGCCATGTCTTCCCGTCAGGGGCACCTCGTAGTATTTACCAACTCGCAGCGCGTGTGAATAAGGGAAAAGCAAGCAAAAGTACGTACTATCACCACCCGAAGCCAACGTAAAAGAAGCGTCGCGTGATTAGCAACGTAGCGTCTCAACAAACGCATAGAAAACGCAGAACCGAATGCACTGTTCGCGTGTCGGTGCTGATGGTAGGTACCGCTTGCGCAATCCAAGGCTCCACTCAATTAGTTGCACTATTCGAAGCTTGTTGAGCCAACGTTTATAGACAAAAAAATGTGGTTGATCCCTCTTATATAGGAATCGGTATAGAACACGAAAGTGAAACGTGTCTTCACAGAAGTAGTGTAATGTTTATTGCACATTGATATATAATGTCTATTGGTGTTTTGTGGCTAAAGCGCCCTTAGGCGTTGATGCACCCACGCTGACGCCTGGTGGCACGTCTCCTCCATCACGACTACCAACGTCGATGACCATGAGCAACCGTCGTGCATATGGAAGCTGCACTACGCTGCACACGCTAGCACAACGCGAAAGACGAAGCACGTAACTGACACACTAATACAACGCGCAAGACAAAGCACGTAACTGAATCGTCACCGAGTCAAATCAGCGCGTACAGCGCGTCGTAATTGCAGCCTCCGCGATCAACTTCAGAAACATTTTCAGAGCTAATTGCGGAGGCCACACTCCGCTGTGCTGAGTACGGTGAACGCCACCTAGGTGGCGTTGGTAGTGCTTCTTGATGCCAGCGTCCCTTCGAATGCTGGCATCGAGGCGTCGTAGTGCTGCGACCACCGAAGCGTTCACTGTCGGTGCGCGTTAGTGTCATAATGCAGTACTTCTCTTTTCTGCTCGTAGGCGGCGGCACCGCCCCGACCAAGAGCGCGGGTACACGGAGGAGTGTTAGATATATAAGGCGCGTCTGTGTAGCTCTCTGCAAATGCGTTTGTGGCGCAATGGGTTAAACGCTCGGCGATCTATCGTCGCGGACCGAGAGGTCGTGGGTTCGATTTCCAAATTTTGCATGTTTGTGGAACTTTTTCTTCTGGTTTCTTTCTTTGTATTATGTTCTATGACGTATTTCCGTGACGGAAATACGTCAGTGAAGTCTTGGTGGACCCCGGCATAAAACACTTTCGTGTTAAAAATTATCTATAAACGTTGTGTTGAGCGATACGCCATTTGCCAAAACAGACCGCGCTATAGCTCTCGGCGCAATTTCGACGGAAAATCGCAGCGATCGCTGCGACGTTGCGACGCTGCGACCAATCGGTTCGTCGCACCGCGACTGCAATTTTCGTCCCATGCAACGGAAATCGCACTTCCGGTGCGATGAAAATCGCATCATGTGAAACGGCCTCAATTGTTTGCTATTGCCCCGACGCGCGCACGTGTCCAAAACGCATTAAGGCCGTTTCACATGGTGCGATTTTGCACTGCGATTATCGCACCGGAAGTGCGATTTCCGTCGCATGCGACGAAAATCGCAGTCGCAGGGCCGTTTCTGCGATTTTCGGCGGCGACCAACCGGTTGGTCGCAGCGTCGCAACGTCGCAGCAATCGCTGCGATTTTTCCGTCGAAATTGCGCCGAGAGGTATAGGTTTTGGAAAATGGCGGCGGTCGCTCAACGCAACGTTTATAGATACTTTTTTGTCTATAAATATTGGATCAACGAGCCTCGAACAGTGCAACTAATTGAGTGAAGCCTTGGATTACGCAATCGGTACGTAACATCAGCACCGACACGCGAACAGTGCAGATAAAAACTCGTAGGTCAGATTCGGTTCTGTGATTTCTACGAGTTTGTTGACACGCTACGTTGCTAATCTGGCGACGCTGTTTTTTAGGTTGGCTTCGGGTGCTGATAGTACGTACTTTTGCGTGATTTTCCGTTATTCACACGCGCTGCGAGTGTGTAAATACTACGAGGTGTCCCTCACGGGAAGGCATGGCCTTCGGATGTCGTCCCAATTTTCTGGTTCTGGAGACAACTCGCGATATACGAAAACGCCACAGTTTTATCGCCGTATGCTTTTACGGACGGAACAATTTAAAGAATATGCAACTACGGACAAATGCTGTGGTCAATAGGTCACGCTATACGCGCGACCATTTAGTTGCAGTCGGTTGGTTAGGGCTTTCATGCGCATTTTCCCCAATGAATTATCTCATTTCAAGGTTCTGTTACTACCGCTGCGAGACGCAAAGCGAACGTGCAAACTGGATATCGTAATGAATGTTCTACAATAGCATATTTCACGCTTTGACTGGGAATAAGCAGTATTGCCAATTTATTTTCGAAGCAATATTTAAACAGTTTTTTTTCTCATTTTTCTGATGCATCATTTTTCTCCTGAATAAAAAAACCAATAAACCTTCAGTGTGTTGCAGACTTTGTATCCTTACTGCATCTGTATTAACCCTCACATTAAAAGGTAATTGCACATTTCGCTTACTTCAGTGCATCGAATTACTTTTGTTTATGCTGGTTGTAACATATTGCAGTACTCTAAGAAACTACATAGCCATAAACATCCTTGCCTTTTCTTGCTTCTCTGTCTCTACTTCCTGTAAAACACATGCAATAATGCGGAAAAGCAGGCGAACACCTTGTTTTTATAAGCAGTAGATAACTCATTAAACAAAAGCAGATCAAAATTGTGCACTGAAGTCAGCTGTTGCATTCCTTCGTATGAATGATAGTATCTTTTCAAGTGTGGGTGGGTCTTGCATGTCCACAGCTCATAAAGTGTGCAGACTCATCACGAGGCGTAGGTATAGCCCATCAAGATGGAGGCAATGTTGCTAATGAGTCTGCACTTACATGTATTACTGCATAAACTCGTATAACCATATCCATCATTACTCAATCGAGCTTGCTCAGTCATATTCACCAAAATTCTACTTATCCGAGCTTGCTCTGACTCATATTCACCAAAATTGTACTTGGCCGAGCTTGATCTGACTAATATTCACAAAGATTCTACTCAGGCAAGCTTGCACCGAGTCAGATTCACCAAATATCTACTTAGCCAAGCTTGCTCCGACTTATACTCATCAAAATTCTACTCAGGTGAGCTTGCACTGAGTCATATTCACCAAAATCTACTTGCCGAGCTTGCTTTGACTCATATTCACTAAAATTATACTTGGATCAGCTTTCCCCGACTACCACATGACAATATTCACTAAAAGTTTACTCAACTGAGCTTGCTCTTACTCGTATTCACCAAAATTCTACTCAGTCAGGCTGAAACGAACTCAGACTCACGGTTAGTTCGAAGTCTTAGTGAGCCGACGTTTGAGTGAGTTCACCGTGCTATGTATACATTACATTGTGTGACCTGTGCGGTGAATAAGCAAACATTGTCTATGAGTACGTGTTGCATCAGGTGAAATAAGGACAACTGTAACACTGCAGTTAGTTTTCTAGAGTTCAACTGACCGTTGCGTGAAAGCTTCGCCTCATGTCGATTCAAGCAAGTGCATTGGATCTGCATCATATTTTTTGCCAATCCTGCTGTCTGTCCTAACCATTACTGGGTGGCCACATTTTGTACATTTCAACACAAGTTTAATAAATGACTGTAGTGCAATATATTAAAAAAAAAGATGCTTGCATCACTGCACGTATAACAATCAGAACATGACACAAACACATGCACATAAGATGCACACAAATGATAAATACATAAACAGATGGAATCAGCTAGCCACCACCTATTGAAAAAAAAGAAAAAGCCCAGGACTACGTATAACCATTCCGCTTGCCAGGTACATGGGCTATAGGAGAAACACACGTGCAACCTAGCAGTTACCTCGAGGTAGCAGCTATGGATGCTTTTGCATTCGCAGCTGGCCACTCAACCACTCAAGTGTGTTCAGTGTGCACTTGTACTTAGGCACCCTTTTTATTGTCTGTATCTCAAAAATTTCATGTGGCTCCTCAAATTTTGAGAATGTTTGGATTCTGAGGCTTGCAAAGGTAAATATTTTTATTCCATTTTCGTTCAAGGTGAAGGCTCATACAAAGATTAGAGATATTGTCAGTGCCCCTCACTTTCTCTCAGAACATAAGTGGTCTGTTATTGAGATTCTAGCAGCTTTTCAACAGCAAGAAACGGAATCAGCTTCCCTG
This sequence comes from Dermacentor silvarum, assembly GCF_013339745.2. Classification (NCBI taxonomy): domain Eukaryota; kingdom Metazoa; phylum Arthropoda; class Arachnida; order Ixodida; family Ixodidae; genus Dermacentor; species Dermacentor silvarum. The sequence continues at coordinate 131,793,144 of NC_051157.2, forward strand.
TTTTCAGCATTGGTGAATGCAGGCAATTCAGGGAGGCATAAGTTTTGTTACTACAATAGGTTCGGGAGAATACAGAATTAGACTGTACCTTGAAACTTTCCTTGCACTTTCTTATTTTGTGATGAAATAACCCAGTTTTAAATGGCTCAGTTAGCATACTCATAACATTGGATCTAATGATAGGTTTAATTACATGACTCGCTTAACAGGACTTGGATGCTGGCTTTCATTTCCAGGCGCGGAATCATTACGGCATCCTGCTCCAGGTTGAAGCCTAACAATTTCGATCAGACATTACCTGTCTGGTTGAGGAAAATCTCCTAAGTCTTTACCTGCTCCAGTTGCACCATATGTTTTTGCGTTTAACAGGGAGTATTCCGGCCTCACTTTAAGGGCTAACGTGCTAACTGAATGCAGGTAGAAGCACACTGCATTCCATTAGCTGGCATCGGTTTCGATAGTACTTCATACCTTCCACTTGCCCACCTGAATACAAAATGTTAGCGTTCGATTTTCGTTCATTCAACAAAAACGATACTCCTAACAATGGTATTTTCAATGTTAGCCGTGTGGCTACGCGGCTGCGCTACGTACTGCAGCATATTAACTTAAGCTTCTTGATACAGATTCACAGCACACTAACAGCGCAAGAAACAGGACGAGAAAATAACGACGCCCATGTCTGCCAGACATGATACGATTACTACGTACACAAGTGACTGCAGCTCCTAAAAAAATGTGGTGTCGGCTTTTACGCCCTTTCGAAATATTCAGAGAGCACTTGTATGAATAATTCAGCACAGGCGCCGAGACGGACGAGCCAGGCTGGCGCTAAGATAAACGTTCACAACACAAATTCAATTGCACGTTCAGTAATTACACACAGATCATTTCGGCTTTGTTCAGGGGCAGACGTGAGCTTTTGGGTTGGTGCTTGCTGCTAAGGTTTGGTGCAAGAATATTGCTAGGAGCAGGAACCACTAATTCGCAATCACGAGCAATACACACACATCCGTTTTTCAGAAGCTGACGTTAATCACGGGTAGCGCGAGGGTCTCTGCGTTGACATGACACTCCGCCGAATCCGAATACTGCATATGCGATGACAACAGCTAAGGGGCTTGTTGATAGGTCCTCTTGTAATTTTTTAAAACCGCAGGTAAGACGACACAGGCAATAAAACACACACGAGACAGCACACAAACGCTGAACGACCGACCTGCGAACAAGCTGTTTTACAGTCCGCCATTTCTCCTCGTATTGAACTTCACAAACCGCTGTTGCGCACTCCAAACAAACTAAACTTTGAAGCGGTTTTAAATTACAAAACGCACGTATTATTTGATCCTAATAAAGAGAGGTCAATTATATTATAACGCGCACAGTCTTTTTCATTACATTAAACGAATTTATGCGGACTGTGCGACAAAATCTGGCAGCAAGCAACCCTGGGCGTCGCATAATCGCATTGTTGACATCGCACCATGTGAAATGGCCGTTGCGAATTTCGCATCTGGCAAAATCGCAGCTGCGAAAATCGCAGTGCAAATCGCACCATGGAAACAGCCTTCAAGCTCGCGC